>NW_020954579.1:2984848-2998201 GCF_900497805.2 Vombatus ursinus | reverse complement strand
TAAATCCCTGAGGATGCCTAGGAAGTCTGTCAGGATCGGGGTGGAGAACTTACAAGTATGAGCATCCTCCTTTCCCCAGTCTGCTTCATGATAGGAAAGGGCTGCAGTTTCTCCCTTGAGGTCTCCCTCCACCCCCTACACCTGGTCAGCAAATATGGGGAATCTTGGAGATTTTAAATCTCCTTAGAATTCTCAGTAAATATTTTACTCCTCCCCTCTTCCAAAGCTAGGGCAATTGAGTAATCTTCTCTGAGGCCCAAATTGTCCACGATGCTGAGGTTGGGAGTTGGGGTGGGGGTGGGTATGGTGATAGGATGGGTAGCCCTCTACACCAGAGCCTACATCAGAGGATCAGACTCCATCCGTGGCTAGAGAACATGGCATTAGATATCACAAAATCACAGAATTTTGAATTTAGAAGAGACCTCCGAGGTCTCATCCTATCTTCCCCCACAATGCTGGAATTCTCTCTGTCACGAACATTCCTGACGCTCTCTGTTTGAATACATCCACTGTGGGGGAGCTCACTACCTAACCAGGTAGTTCATTCCATTTTTGTCCTGCTGTAATTGTTAGAGAATTCAGTCCTTCACACCTAAGGCATCTGATTTGTGGGAACAAGAATATGCTGGATTGGGAGCCAGAGTTCTAATCCTGTCTTCTAATCCTGTCTCTGTTTCTTACTATTTACCCAATAGTCCTATTCCACTCTCTAGGCTATACAGAGCAAATCTGTTCCTTCTAACACAAGACAAACCTTCAGATAATTTAAGACATCGATCATATCCCCTCCTAAGTCTTTTCTTTCGTGTCTGGTCTCCCTCCCCATCTAGCCTATTTTTAAAAATACTTTTTCAATTTTTATTTATTTTTAACAGTCTTTCTCCGCCTAGTTTTTTTTTAAACACACACTTCAATTTGATGTCCTTTGTTTTTACATTTGTCATTTTCCACCCACTCCTTCCAAAAAGATCTCTCCCTTTTGTTAGAGAAAAGTGCTTAAATAAAAACAGCTGATTCGCAAAACTTGCCTGATGATGTATACTGTATTCTATCCCAGTAGCCCTTCTGGGCTATGAAGGAGAAGGGATATAGTTCATCAATTTGGTTTTTTCATTTGTCAGCATCTGCAAGCATTACGGCATGGTGAACACTCAGGAGTCAGAGGACCTGTGTTTAAATCCTGATCCTTATTATTATTATTAAATTTCTGATCCTTATTATCTCTGTGACATCGGGAAAGTCAATTAACCTCTGGGCTTCAGTTTCCTCATTTGTAAAATGAAGCAGGGCAGCTAGGTGGCGAAGGAGCAGTGAGAATAGGGTACCAGGACTGGAGTCAGGAAGACTTGAATTTAAATGTGACTTCAGACAGTAACTAGCTGTGTGACGCTGGGCAAACCACTTAAGTCTGTTTGCCTCAGTTTCCTTATCTGTAAAATGATCTGGAGAAGGAAATGGCAAATCAGTCCCAGTATTTTTGCTGCTGGCCCAAATGGGGTCGGGAAGAGTCAAACAGGATTTAAACAGGTGAACAATAACAAAATGAAAGGGTTGTCCTAGATGTTTCCAGTCAAGTATTTACAACCTTCCTTTTAGTGATCTTTAAATTTCAACCACATCAACTCAATTTAATACAACATATATTCATTGCCTTTGATATGAAAAGCATTGTGCTAAGGTGCTTCGGATAACAAAGAAAGAAAAAAAGAAAGGAAGGAAGGAAGAAAGAAAGAAAGAAAAGGAAGGAAGGAAGAAAGGAAGAAAGAAAGCCCCTTCTCTTAAGGAGCTTATGTTCCATTGGGAACTGGGGAAGTACAATATGGACCCAGATGCAAAATAGTACAAATTAATTTTAAGAGAGAGTGTGAGGAAAGACCTCTTGTAGAACACAGGCTCCTGGGCTGTGCTTTGAAGGAAGTTGGGTTTCTAAGAGATAATGGTGAGTACTGAGGGCTTTCCAGACTGAGGACCAACTGTGCACAGTCACTGAGGTAGGTGATAGAATATCATGTCCAGGTAACAGCTAACTGGTCCATTGGGCTAGAATGGAGAATTCATGAGAAAGAGTAAAATGGAGTAAGTGGAAAGGTAGGTGGGAGGAGCCATATTGTGGATGGCATTGGTTCTGAACTTTATGCTAGAAGCAATAGGGAGCTACTGATGATTTTTTGGGTAGGGAAGTGACATGCTCAGATCTATGTTTTAGGAATATCAATTTAATTGGAAAATTGGAGAGGTGAAAGCTTATGGGGGCGGGAAATCAATGAGAAAGCTGTTACATGCATTGGTGCTCTGCAAATACCTGTTGGGTGGATGGGTGAATAAATGAATCGATGAATCAATCAACAAATCTCTCAGACATTTTGGCAGCAATTATTTTGAGGTTTACCTCCAATCCAATTGGGAAGATCTTAAGAAAGGACTTCTTAAGGAGGGGATGAAACCAGGATAGTTTATTCCACCTCCTCCTCCTTCTGAAGCGGCACCCCCCTCCCCAGTCTTTTCCCTCCTCATTCTAAACAAAAGCAACTGCATTGAAAAGGATGAAAGGTGAATGTGGGGAATGAGGAGAGGAGGTTGGTTTTTTTTGGGGGGGGGGAGGGAGAGGTGGTGATGCAGAGATGAAAAGTGCCTAGCTAAGGCTTAACCATTTGGGAGGGTGGGGTTCCTTCTTACCCCAGAGAGTTTAAATTGAGGAGAGTCGTGGTGAGATTCTTCCAACAGCTCCGCTACTTGGGTTATTAAGAGGAGGCTAGGTGACGAGGATGTTCCAAGGCAGTATCTGGACCCCCTTGGCTCTGGGGTGGAGCACAAAGGTCAAAGGACCCTGTGGAGGAGGAGGAGGAGGAGCGAAGGATCCATGGAGGGACCCAAGGGTCAGAGAAATACCTCTACCTTCCTTTCCTCTTGATCTCTGTATCTCCTTTCTTTCCTTTCATCATCTCCATTTCTCTTCCCATCCTTTTCTTGCTCTCTCTCTCTCTCTTTTACACCCTCCCATGTTTCTGCTTTTTCTTTTCCGTCCGACTGTCATGACTTCTGTCACATCCTCGAATCCTTGATGTTATGTGCAGCTTTCAGTATTTAAGGAGAAGGTGAGCTATCTGAATCCAAGTGCAGGAGCTCTGTCGCCTTCGCTCGAGCAAACGTTTGTCTTTCCTTTCACAGAGGGGCTCCCAGTTTTATTGGGATCACAGGACCGTAGACTTAGAGCCAGAAGTGACCTTAGAGGTTGTCAAGTCCGACCACTTCATTTTACAATGAGGAAACTGAGGCACAGAGATGTTAAGTGACTCGTCCAGGGTCATAGAACTAGTAAGGGTCTGATGATTTGAACCCAGATCTTCCTGGCTCCAAGCACCACTCTGTGCTGTCTCTTTTACTAGATACTGCACCCCCCCCCCCTCATTCCACTTTCCTGGGGAATCCCAAATATTCCAGAAGGGGCAGGCAGAGGGCAGATAGATTAAGAAGCATATCTCCACACACCCAGCATTGTCTCTATCGGCCTGTTTTAGACATCCTTGGGGACTGAGTGGCTGGGCTAGAGCCGATCCTCGAAGAAAGTCCCTTTTCTTACCTATCCATTCCTGTAATCTTGATCTTGCCCCTTCTGTAGTCTTTGCTGGATGGTGAAGGCTTTCTTGGAGGTTGGTAGAAACTTCTAGAGATAGGAATGATGGGACCGTAATAAACTGCAGGCAGCACAGACATGAGCTCAAGTGGACAACTGAGGGAGACAGTAAATTTTTCCTCCCAAGAGATATTTCTCTTTCTTTCCCATCTCCATCCCCAAGCTTTCCTGGCTTAGGGAAGAAACTATCCTACCAAAAAGAGAGGGATAGATGAGTTGGACTCTGGGTCTTTAGCAGTTCACAGAGAAAGGAACTGATTTAGGGAGGACTCCCTAGAGACTTAGAGGCAGGAGGATGAGGGGGTTTAGGGGTGGCGGTGGAGAATGACTTGGGGAGGGATGATTGAGACTGTATGATGGGAGGGACACATCAAGAGAAGTTGGCTAAGGCATAGCAGGGCCCAGAGTAATGGAGGCAGAGTGAGGATTAGTATGGAGAGCAGGAGAAAACTGAGAATTCCCAAGGTTTAAGAAGATTGATCTCTCTTTCTTGTTCCTCTGTCTCTAGATCCTTGTATTATATCACTGAAGGCTGTCTTCTCCTGTTTTTAAAAAGAATTCAAGAACTGTTTCTATTATACTATTGAACAAACAATAGTTTGTGTCTCTTAAGCTTTAATCTCAAAGCATTCTACAACTGTAATTTACTAACAGTGCTTTTCTACTACTAAGCAAGAGGAAACATAAAGGCAAAATAATTCATTAAAAAACAATCCAGGGGGAATCTAAGACATCTCCAGAGGCCTTGTGATGGAAAATGCTATCCACATCCAAGAAAGAACTATGGAAGTCGAATTGCTATTTTTTTTCTCTTCTGTTGAGTTTTGTTTCCTCTTTCTGATGGTTCCTCTTATTGGTTTTAATTTTTACTTACAACATCACTAATGTGAAAATATGTTTAATATGAATGTAAATGTAGCCTATATCAGATTGTGCGCTGTCTTGAGGAGGGTGGTGGGGAGGAACGGGGAGAAAAATTTCAAAATCAAAAGCATATGGAAGTGATTATTGATAAATCAAAATAAATTAATTAAAAAAATTAATCCAGGGGGAACAGCTAGGTAGCCCAGTGCATAAAGCTCCAGTCTTGGAGTTAGGAGGACCTGAGTTCAAATATGGCCTCAGACACTTGACACTTAATTAGCTGTGTGACCCTGGGCAAGTCACTTAACCCTGATTACCTGACCAAAAAAGCAAAATAATAATGAAAATAATAATAATAATCTAGGGGCAGCTAGGTGGCACAGTGGATAGAGCACCATCCCTGAAGTCAGGAGGACCTGAGTTCAAATCTGGCCTCAGACCAAACACTTGACACTTACTAGCTATGTGACTCTGGGCAAGTCATTTAACCCCAATTGCCTTAAAAAAAAAATCCAGAAATCAAGAGCAATCAGGAAGACTCCTGTGGCCATCTCATTCAACTTGTGCCTGAACAAGAATCCTCTCTTCAAGATGTACAGTAATCCACCCAGTCATCAAACCTTTGCTTGTAGTCTGTGAGTGAGGGGGAGCTAATTCCCCAAGTTAGTCTCTTCTACTTTTAGATGGCAGTCAAGCAGTTAACTTATGCAGGAGCTAGTTCAAATGAACTGTGGTTAAATTTTCAGTATGAGTATTTACTCCCTGGAAAATCATCAAACACTACAAATCAGGGTTTGATTTACTGTTTTGATGATTGGCTAGACTTAAGAAAGTGATGAGAAAATGGCAATAAAGGACATTTAACTTAAAAAGTGTGTTGTGGGTACATTTTTTTTTTCTTTCTGGAGAGCCAGTTGTTAAACATTTGTCAGCACTCTGCTGGTTAACAAGTACCTTCAGTTGAAGGTGTCTTGAATGGAAAAAGTTTAAGAAGCCCTGTTAAGCAATTCATATCTTTGAGAACTGTGCTAAGAATTGGTGATAAAATAGAG
Organism: Vombatus ursinus; assembly: GCF_900497805.2. Lineage (NCBI taxonomy): Eukaryota > Metazoa > Chordata > Mammalia > Diprotodontia > Vombatidae > Vombatus > Vombatus ursinus. The sequence goes on along the minus strand of NW_020954579.1, from coordinate 2,992,648 downwards.
CACTAGTCCTGGAGTCAGGAAGACTTGAGTTCAAATGGGGCCTCAGATATTTACCAGCTGTATGACCCTGGGCAAGTCACTTAACCCTGATTGCCTCTTTAAAAAAAAAAAAAAGAATTGGTGATTAAAAAGAAAGAAAGACAAAGATGCTGTCTCTACCCCAAAGGAGCTCACATTCTTTTGGTGGGGGGAAACATATAAATTAATATGCATATGTGCAATATATTAAGTGTGGATGGGGATAATCTCAGAGGGAAGGTAGGGGTTGGGGGAGTGGGAGAAGGAAGACAGATTGGCCAGGATGGTGACCTTCCAGGAAAAAGTGGGATTTGAAGGAAGCTAGAGAAATACAGGCAGAGGTGAAGAAGGGGAGCTTCCCAGGTGTGGGGGACAGCCAGCAAAAAGGCATGTAGTCGGGGGCAGCTAGGTGGCGCAGTGGATAAAGCACCAGCCCTGAAGTCAGGAGGACCTGAGTTCAAATCCAGCCTCAGACCAAACACTTGACACTTACTAGCTATGTGACCCTGGGCATGTCACTTAACCCCAATTGCCTTAAAAAAAAAAAAGGCATGTAGTCAGGAGATGGAGTGTCATGTTCGAGGAATGACAAGTAGGTCAATGAATCATAGAGTTCATGGAGCAGAGTAATGTTTAAGAAGATTGGAAGCATACATATTTGTGCCTAATGGTAGCCATCTCTAGGGCAGGAGGTGAGAGGAGGGAAGAAAAAAAAAAGAAATTTACATGATAACTTTATTATATGTTTAAAAGGAACAGTGAGTTGTCCATAATGGATTTGCAGTTTCATGTGCAATTTTTTGTTATACTATGTATAATAGTTATGTTATGGAAATGCTTGTTTTATTCCATAAATTAAAAATAAAATAAATAAAACTTTTTAAAAAGACTGGAAAGGTAGGAAGGAGCCAGGTTGAGAAGGGCTTTAAATGCCAAACAGAGTAATTTGCATTTGATCCTGGAGATAGTAGGGAACCACTAGAGTTTAATGAGTTGGGGTTGGGGAATGGAATCAGACCTTTGCTTCTGGAATATTTCTTTGACAGCTGAGCGGAGGACGGATTGGAGTAGGGAGAAACTCAAGGTAGGGAGACCAATCGGAAGGCTGGGAACTTTCTCCTTACACTAAGACCAAATTTGTCTCTTTGTAACTTCATTCATTGCTCCAAGTTCTGCCCTCTGGGAAATGAAAGGTAGGCTCTGCCTGCCTTTTAAGGGTTCTTTACCCGTGTCCCACCGATCCCTTCCCTACTCTTGCTGCGTATGTATATAGTCATGTTTCATACCAGTTTGGGCCAGCTCTGGCCAGGTCAGAACTTCAACATTATTCTTCTTATCTCCGCATAGCCTTCACTGGGCCCGAGAGATGCGTGCTGTCCTGGACCCCCTCAGCTCTGGCCAAGGCCCAGGACGCTGCTGTTACACAAGAACCCCCAAGATGGTTTTGGCTTCACCCTTCGGCACTTCATTGTGTACCCGCCCGAGTCAGCTGTGCACTGTGGTGTGAAGGTATGGAGTTGGGCCTGAAGTCACTCTTCCCTACAGCCCAAGGAGGTGACCTGTGTCAGTGGGGTATAGTGGGAAAAAAGGCATTGGTCTCAGTCAAAAGATCTAGGTTCAAGTACTAGCTCTGATTTCTCTAAGCCTCATTTTCCTCATCTATAAAATGGAGAGTAATGATACCTTTTTTTTTTAAGTTTACAAAAGGCAAGTTTAATAAGATTTTAAAAAACTATTTTGTATGTTCTTACAAAGGACTAGTATTTTAATACAAATATAATAGCCAAAGTAAGTGCTTCTTTTTTGCATAAATGAAAATTTATATTTAATTTCTTAAGCAAGTCACTTTAACTTTTCTTGGCATTCATTTCTTTGTCTGTAAGACAGGAAAACTGGACCAGATGATGTCCATGTGCTGCAAAGAATGATAATACTTTTACTCCCTAGATCACAGGGTTGTTTTGAGGAATGTGCTTTACAATTCTATATAAATGTAAACTATTATTATTACCTTTGGTATAATAGTGAAGGGTGACATCCTTTCCCCCACACTTTCTTAAGAATGTTCCTGGTCAAAAAGTCCTTCTTTGGGTCTAACCTAAATGCCTTCTGCTATTTGATAAGGCTGTGGCTTTTCCTGCATGAACCCCATCCTCTGCCACCTCTCATCTGCAAAACTACTCACATTTTCATAATACACATAGCTCTTCTCAACTGCAGGTTGGGAGGGAGGAAGAGGAGGACAGAGAAAAAAAGGAGAGAGAGGGACAGAGAGAGAGAGACTGAGAGAGAGAGACAGAGAGACAGAGAGAGGTAGATGCAGGAAATATTAGCTTCCTTGCCTACCTTTGCCAAGGGGCCTCTTAAGGCCTCCTAAGTAGGGACAGGATGTAGAAGGCAGTTTGCTATCAAGCCTGGGAGTCCAGAGGCCTGTGTTTCAGTCCTGGCCCTTGAGCAAATTGCTTTTTCTTTCCGGGTCATTAGTTTCCCCATCTCTAAAATAAAAGGGAGGCTTGAAATAAGAAGTATCTAAAGTCTCTAGGGCAGGTAAGTGGCACAGTGGATAGAGTGCTGGCCTTGAGTCAAGAAAATTCATATTCCTGAGTTCAAATCTGATCTCAGACACTTCCTAGCTGTGTGACCCTGAGCAAGTAATTTAACCCTGATTGCCTCAGTTTCCTTATCTGTAAAATGAGCCGGAGAAGGAAATGGCAAACCACTCTAGTGTCTTTGCCAAGGAAACCCCAAATGGGGTCACAAAGAGTCAGACTAAACAACAAAGTCCTTTTCAGCCCTAATCCAAATCTAAAGGCATATGAAAGAGGAATTGTTGGCATGGTAGCTGACTGATCCACAAGCTCAGAGTCAGAGGACCTGGGTTTGAATCCTGCCTCTGCCACTTCTTACCTAGGAGACCTCTGGCAAGTCACTTAATCTCTCTTGGTCTCTGTTTTCTTATCTATAAAGTGATGGGGGTTGGATTAAATGGCCACCATCTTTTCTAGAGCAATGATCCAGTGGTTCTTTGTTCTAGATTTCAGGTCCTCTTAGTCCAACCAAAGGTCTAAAGTCAAGTCTGGGAGCTGAAAGGTTGTGGGTGGAGACAGATGCAGCCTCCAAATGAGGGTGGGGCCCCTGCCACAGAAACAGGAGCAGGCTTATTTTGGAGTTTCAGAGTAAATTTGTGACCCTCTCCACACCCTGGGGGCTGGAATTAACCCACACAGCTGTTAGGGGCCACCTCCCTTGAGGGGCTCCAGTCCCACCTGCCAGAGGACGGGGGAGTCAGATTACACTGGGCATTTCTGCATTTGAGTGAACCTACGTGTTGATGCTGATAGATGGATGTCTGTATCTGTGCTTTTCTCAGATATCTTGTGTCTGTATGTCTCTGTGTGTAGGTATGTCCTTCAGAGTAGGGGTTGGGGAATCAGGCTTGGGCTGATTAAAGTTAGTGGGCTCCTCCTAGGCTACCTAAGGACTCAAATACCCCCAGTCTACCCTTTTTGACCTGATCTCTCTGGACTTCCCCATTTCCTTGTCTCTTCCTACTACAGCTCCCTTGAGCTCTGGCCACTTTCTCCAAGACTCTGCCCTGAGGGAAAAATGCTCAGTTGCTTCCCTTTCTCCTTTTCCTTAGGCAGAATTATCCTACTTCTACAGAACAACTGGAGGAAGGGTTGGTCCGAGCTCCAGCTGAATTTTCTGACTTCTGGGGTTGAGAGGTGGTGCCCTTTCCATCCCTGGAGGCCTGTTCTGGGTTTGGGGAAGCGTTGGCCAGCCCAGAGGCAGGAGGATGGCTGTGTTCCATCCTTGGTGCTTCCCACTTGGCAGTGGCAGCCCAGAGGCAGCTCAGCTGTCTAAACATATCTGTCTCTTCTTCCTACCCTCTTCTGATGTTGTCAGCTCACATCAGTGAACACTCCAAGAGAAAAGGAGGATGGTACCCAAATTGGGTCCCTGCCCACTAGAAGTGACCGAAGCCTCCATTTCTCTGTTAACTTCCTCCCCTCCTGATCCAAGCTATTACTACCCCTCCTCCCTTCCTGGAGCTGCTCCTCCAACAAGATCCAGATCCGTGCATGTCTCGGTGATCACAGCAGATGCCTAGTTGGTCCTCCCATATTTTCACCCTTCTCCTCCACCTGCAGCACAAAGCTACCAGGTTCATCTTCTCCAAAGCATGATTTCATATTGCCCCTTCTTGGCTCAAGAACCAAGGTGGTTCCTTATTATTACCTGTCCGGGCAGTTAGAAATGCCTCTGTTAGAAATGCCCTGCCCCTCCATCAGTTGCTGACCCTGTCTCATGAACTTAGTCCCTTGTTATTCCCTAATATGGGCTCTGCTGGTCTCTCCCCTTTCTACATCTGATTTAGTTTATTATTTTTTCTTGCATGGTCTGTTCCCCCAACCAAGGGTGTCTGTTTCCCACCTCCTTGCACAATGGAGTTCGAGTGCCCTCTTAGAGAAACCTTTATGATTAATACCCCCTGGCTTTCATCTCTCTGGGAGTCCATGTTCTTCCATAACTGATGCTGCACCCTTCATTTGCCCTCATCTCTCTGTATCTGAGTTTCTGTCTGTATTCTGACCGAGTGTCCCCAATCAAAATGGGAACTTCCTGAGTGAGACTGTGTTTCCCTAGTGCCCTGAGAGCTCCCTGAGGGAAAGGCCATGTGGTGATAAAATTTGGGATAGAGGAGTGGGAGAAGAGATGTAATCTCTGACCCCAGCCCAGGCTTCTTAAGGGTCCCCAGTGGGATCTCAGCTACTCACACTAATATTTTTGTCCTCTGCAGGAGGAAGAAAATGGAAATCGAGGAGGTAAGGAGACATGAGGGAATGGGAGGCTGGGGGCTGGAGAAGGGTTCAGGACTGGGTGTTGGTCTCTACTTCCTGGGTTCTTGTTCTCTCTATGTTTCTCCATCTACTTCTATGTCTAGTATCTCTCTTGGTTTCTATGCCACCCCCACTCCACCCCCTTTTTTTTTCTTTTTAGGCAATTTGGGTTAAGTGACTTGCCCAGGGTCACACAGCTAGTTAAATGTCAAGTGCTTGGTCTGAGGCCGGATTTGAACTCAGGCCCTCCTGACTTCAGGGCCAGTGCTCTATCCACTGTGCAACCTAGCTGCCCCTCTACCCCCTTTCTTTAAGACTCTCTCTCCTCTCTCTCTCTTTGTATCTCTTTCTGTGTCTCTGTTCGTCTCTCTCCCTCTCTCCTTTGGATATCATTGCCTCTCTCTTGCTTCATTTATCATCTTCTGGCCAAGTTCTTGTGTCTGTGTTACTGGATCAAGGGACAGGGGGCCTATCCATCCATCAGGGGAGGAATGGGCCGTGGCTATGGGATATCTTAAATACGAAGATGTTAACATCTTCACCTTCTGTCATTTGCCTACAGTATCTCCTCCCCTCCCTTCAGAAGTTTGGAATGTCACATGCCATGCCAGTCTGTGAAAGATTGAAACTAGGGTTCTCTGTTCCCAGGTTGATGCCCATGGGGCCCTGCACATCCTGACCCCTAGTGGTAGAAATTGGGTTAGAAATCTTGGAAACTGGCATCCTCTTCATTCAAGCTCTATTTCCTCTTTCTCTTCCCTCCAGCCATTCTGGGAAAACTTTCATCCTTAGTCTGCCCTAGGGGGATGTGGGGGTCACAATCATCCATATGTGTATTGGAAGAGTTGGGGAGGTGTGTGTGTGGGGGAGTGGGAGGTGCAGAAAGAAGATGGATCATGACCTTCCATAAGAAAAGGCTAAATTTATTGGTTCCAGGGGGGTAGGTGGAGATTCAGAGCTGGGAGTGGGGTGTGGGGCGGTGGGGAAGGAGACTGGAATCAAGCCATCTCATGAGGTATTAATTCGAGTGTTTATATCCCCTCTTCATGGATATTGGGGTGGTCTAGTGCCTTCTTGGAAAGTCCAATGCTGGGATCAGGAGCTTTCTCTTTTATGTATTTCTGTTCTCTGTGTCTCAGTGTCTCCTTATGTAAACCCCCCCCTCCTCCGCACCAACCCGGAATGTCCATGTTTCTAAGGTACAATAGAATGAGGGCTGGATTTGCAGCCAGCAGACTTGGGTTTGAATCCCTCTTCTGCCATTTGCTACCTGTGTGACCTTGGTCAAATCAACTAACTTCTCTGGGCCTATTCATCATCTCTAAAATAAGAGGGTTGGACTAGGTCAGGGATTTTTGACTTTTTTGTGCCATTGAACTCTCTGGCAGTCTGGTGAAGCATATAGACCCTTTCTCAAAAATAATGTTTTTAAGTGCATAAAATAAAATACATAGAATTACAAAGCGAATCAATTATATTGAAATAGAGATGTTCCTGACATCTATCCACAACTCGTGGGGAGGAGTCTGTAGCCCTCAAGTCAAAAACCTTTGGACTAGATCATTGGAAGATCTCTTTCGGCTCTAAATCCTTGCTTCTGTGATCTTTTATATGCTTTTGTATTTCAGTGTCTATCTATAGTTCTTGTATATCGTTTCGTGTTTCTGTGTTTTCTCACGTGTCTTTGTGAGTTCCTGTGTGTTCTCTCTATGTGTGTGGCTACATGTCACTGTGTGTGTATGTGTTCTGCTAAGTATACTTCTGGGTATGTGTGACCCTCGGCCCCCAACCCCCAGCTAACCTGGCCACTGCCTACCAGGGCCCTCCCCCCGGAGCCACCTGGAGCCCATGGACACCATCTTTGTCAAGAATGTGAAGGATGATGGCCCTGCCCACCAGGCTGGGCTTCGGACAGGTGGGTGAGATACTAGGGAGGGACGTGCATGAAGCTTTCTTTCCATTGGCAACTGCCTCACTCCTTGTTCCCCTTCCTCAAGATCCTTGGGGAAGATGCCTCCTGGGTTCAATGAAGTCAGCCCCTACACACTCCCACAGCAAGCAAATCATGATATTTTTCCTTGTTTGGTTAAAATGGAGTCCTATGTACTCTAGAGTTCCAGGGTAGGAGAGCTGAGAGAGAGCAAGGGAGCCTGGATTTGATGCCTGGTTGAGGCAAAATAAGCTTTTATGGGGGGATGGATAAAGGTGAAAGGTTCTGAAACCATGTTCTGAGAGACAATCGAGGTTGCCAACAAAGGATGTTGTGTGTCTCCCTAAACCCCACCCCACCCCCAACCTGTATCATCAGGAGACCGGCTGGTGAAAGTGAATGGCGAGAGCATCATTGGGAAGACCTACTCCCAAGTTATTGCACTGATCCAGAACAGGTGAGTAACCTCACTCTCTCCACAACCTGAGTAGTTTAAACACTGCCTTTTTCTTCCCCCAATCAATCAGTCAATCATTATTTACTAACCTTCTCTGCATCAAGCTCTTGGCTAAGCACTGGAGATTAAAAAAAAAAAAGGCAAAAGACAGTCCCTGCCCTCAAGGAGCTTACAGTCTAACGGGGAAAACAACAAACAAATATATACAAAGAAAGCTATATATAGGATAAATAGGAAATAATTAACAGAAGGAAGGCACTGGAATTAAGAGGGGTTGGGGAAGGTTTCCTATAGAAGATGGGATTTTAGTTGGGACTTAAAGGAAGTCAGGGAAATCAATATATGGAGATGAAGAGGGAGAACATTCCAGGCATGGGGGACAGTGAGAGAAAATGCTTGGAGCCAAGAGATGGAGTGTTATGTTTTTAGAACATTTTGCATGAAGATTATTCCTGAGGACCTGGAGTCCTCTGTATTCCCAGACCTCCTTTTCTTCATCCTTCCCCTTGCCTTGGTGTGTGTGTGTGTGTGTGTGTGTGTGTGTGTGTGTGTGT
>NW_020954579.1:2943220-2984838 GCF_900497805.2 Vombatus ursinus | reverse complement strand
GTGTGTGTGTGTGTGTGTGTGTGTGTGTGTGTGTGTGTGTAGAGGTGGACACCAATGGTGTTGGCTGACCACCTTCCCTTGCCTCTACAGTGATGATGCCTTGGAACTCTCCATCATGCCCAAGGATGAGGACATCCTCCAGCTGGTGAGTTCCCTTTGCTTGATCCTTTCCCTAAGCAGGGATGCCAAGATCGAGCACCCTCCTTTTAATGTCTTTTCTTTTTCCCATTAGCACAGCAAGAGAGTAAGGAAGGAAAGGGTTAATCCACGGGGGAGGGGTACCTGAGAATTGCCCAGATTGCCCAATATTGTGGCAGCTCCGGGGGGGGGGGGGGTGGTGGCATAGATTGCTTCATTTTGAGGGTGGCTATGAAGAGGTCTCAGTTGGTGATGCCCAAGGTAGATTTGCCTAGATAACCTCCATTAGGAGACACTGGTACAATGGCGGATTCAAGACGACCCTTGGTCATTCCACAGAGACATCTTCTTAGATTGAGGAGTCCTTCCTCTCTCCTTTTTCTCCATCCCACCTTCCCCCAGTGGTGAGACTCTCTGGGAGACCAATCCAGGACGGTGCCCTCCAGCCTTTCCCCACCACAAGTCTGCACATAGATCTTTGGCCTAGAGTGGGTAAAGACCCTCTCCCAACAGTATAAAAGGGTGGGGTGGGTTGGGATGTTGTCCAGCTTCTGGCTTTTAACATCATGGTATCAGGTTTTTCCTTCATTCCCTGCCCAAGCCTAGGGGACAACACTTTCTGCCTATCCATTTGTCTCATGGGTAACCCACCTCCGTCCCCAATTTGATGCTTGTCGGGCACAGTTTCAGAGTGATTTCTGCTAAAGCCAGTGGCCTCTGAGGGAAATTTGTATGCTCTGCAATGTTGGTTTCCCAGCTTCCTCAGCATGCTCATCCTCATAATCCCAGGAATCATAGTGACCTCAATTGGTACACTTCCCCCATTTCAGAACTTTGCAGCCCCTGACCTGGATTGCTCCTTTGCCCTTCTGGGGGTGGGGGCTTTTGAAAAGAGGAGGCATTAAAGACAGTTCTGGCTCTGCTGCTTCAACCTTCATCTCTCTATTTTTACAAAGCCTCAGAGACATTAAGTGATTCACCCCAAATCATGTAGCATGGAGTCAGAATCCAAGCTCCGCCCAGTACACCCCTCCCTAATCTCGATGGGCTCTGGGTCCGACGAGAAACAAATACTGTTGCCCCAGGATTGCGGGGAGAGGAGGGAAGAGTGTGAGGGAGGATGGAACATGGAGGATAGAGGTCCAGGGGTGAGTTCAAAGAGTGGGGGTGAGTACTGTGTGAAGCATTGGCATCTTACAGGGTGGCCCCTTCCCCCTTGTGCCAAGCATAGTGAGGGGAGGAGCCAGCTTGCATAGTATGAAGGATGGTGTGGAGGATTCTGGTGCCCACACGGAAGGGGTGGGCAGAGAGCACCAGATGTCAGTATTTGGATGCTGGCCACTCTTCTGTTCCCCCCCCCCCATTCTTCAACAACCGGCAGGCCCAGGAGGGTGGGGCTCAAGCATTCCTGTGGTTGGGAGCCAATACTGCCAGCCAATCAGGGTGCGGGCAGCCACTGACGCCACCACTCGACACTAGTTCCCTCCCCTCCTCCCTCCTCCCTCCTCCCTCCTCCCTCCTCTCTCCTGCCTCCCCCCACATCCCAGTCTCAGAGCCAGGGTGGGGGCCCGGCCAGGGAGAGCAGGGCCCTGAGAGGGAGGATTGAGGACGGGGCGCCAGGCCTCAGCTGGTTAGTGAGGGCGGAGCTGAGGAGGGGAACCCAGGAAAGGGAGGGGGATCTGGGGGTGGGGAGGCGATGAGCAGAGGAGGCGTGGTCAGGATGCTGTGATGTGGGGAGCCGGCAGGATGGCCGGGAGGAGAGGTATGTGTGTGTGTGTGTGTGTGTGTGTGTGTGTGTGTGTGTGTGTGTGTGTGTGTGCGCGCGCGCGCGCGCGCGCGCCCTTGTATGTTTGTCTCACTAGTGTGTTGGTGTCTTTTGGTGCATTTCAGGGAGTGTCTTATTGTAATTGTGTGATTGTGTGTATGTGTATGTGTGTGTATGTATGTAGCCGCCCTCCCCGCCCCTATCCCCGCTTTACCATCCCACAGGATTATTTCCCTAGAAAAGATCCCTTTTGTGGCGTTAGGGAGGGGCCAGAGACCAACTGGTCCGGAGCCCCCAGGCTTCTTCTGGCCAAAGGCTGACGGGGTCCCTCTGTCCTGGGGGCCGCCTCCTTTTTTGGCCGGGTGAGGGCCGGCTCTGTCACTGCTCAGCAATGCAGCGCCAGCCTCAGTCTTGTAGCCAAATTCCAGGACGGGAGGGGGGGGGGGGTAGGGTCGGGGGGGGGGGGGCGGGCCTGCCAAGCCCCTCAGCCAATGCTGGCCCCGGAGCTGAGCACAAGCTGAGAGAGAGCAGGAGATGGGAAAGTCTGAGATCAGGAGACTTCACATTCCCTCCCTCTTTCCTTCCCTCCTTCCCCTCCATCCTAGAAATCATATAAACCAATAGTAAGAGGATAGAGGTTTTTGGCTCCCTACCGGCCTTAGAAATGATTTCTTCTTCCCCATCTGCTGCCTCTTCTTCCTCCTCCCAGCCTCCATCCTGGGATCCTTGAGGTGCCCCTCCCCAACCCTGGCCTCTTTTTCTACCTCTGGAAGCTAGGTTTAGTTTCTGATGGGGTTTCAGGCTCTCTCCAAGAGGGATGGGTATGGCCCCACTACCCTAAGGAGTAGAGCAGAGTTATTTCTGGGAGAAGGGGATGGCAGATCAAATCCTGAGCTCTTAGCTGCCAGAAACAGCCTTTGGCTTAAGGCCGATAGGAACCACACAGAAAGCATAATCTAATTGGCCCCGTGTTGGTTTGCTAGTACTTTTTATTGGGTTTTGTACTTCTTCCTTCCCTAGAACTCAACAAACCTCTCCTCTCCCTCCAGTGCTTCCCCCCACCCTATCTCCACCTTCCCCCAAAGCAGCTCCTACTTCTCTCTGTAATAATAATGATATCATTTATATAGAGCTTGCAACACACTTAAATATGTTGTCTTATTTGCTCTTCACAAGAACCCTGGGATGTTAAGTGCTATTATTAACCCTATTTTACAGATGAGGAAACAGACTCAAAGACGTTAAGTGACTTGCTCATGGTCACCCAGCTAGTAATTGTCTGAAGCAGGATTTGAACTCTGGTCTTCCTGATTCCTGCCTAGACAAATGACTAGTTGGGCTTTGCTGACCTCTTTCTCTTCTTCCTATTTCTCTCCTCAGGCTTATTCCCAGGATGCCTACCTAAAGGGGAACGAGCCATACTCTGGAGAAGCCCGGAGCATACCAGAGCCACCTCCACTCTGTTATCCCCGGAAGACCTATGCTTCACAGCCCCGGGCCTCGTCCCGGGTCACCATGGTGTCTGAGCCCCACTTGGCACCACCCACTGACCACTGGCGCCCTTCCCCTTGGAGTGATCCTGGCTATCGGGCCCCACCATCCTGCCCCCATCCAGACAACGCCTCTTTAGGGATGAGCCAGCCGCGCCCCAATCCTAGTGCCTTTCCCCGCCTTGCTCCTGATCCTCGAACTTCCCGTGCCTTCCAGGACCCTGGGGTCCGGGCACCCCCAAGCAAACTGGAGTGCCAGCAAGCACTGTCCCATTGGCTGTCAAACCAGGTGCCTCGGAGGAGCGTAGAGGGGCGGTGCCCAGTTATGCCCCCTCGTGCTCGAAGTGTCTCCCAGGACCGGCTGGGAGATGTTGTGGTTCATCGAGCATGGCCCTGCTCTGCTTCACAGGATGCCCTGTGTCATCTGGGGCATGAGGGTTGGCATCGAGCCCGGTCTGATGACTACTTGGGTCGCTTTGTCCGCTCTGCTGAGGCCCTGGGGCCGGGGACGCTGGTGTCTCCCCGATTTGAGCACTCCGGGTGGGTTCCCCAACGTACGCAAACCCGACCCCCTGCCTGCTTGCCGCAGGATCCCCCAGGACCGAAACCCCCAGCTCAGCCCCCTCATCCCAGCTTGGATGATACAGGTTACATTGGGTACCGAAGCTATAGCCCCTCTTTTCAGCGCCGGACTGGTCTTCTTCAGGCCCTTTCCTTCCGGGACTCCCCCTTCGGAGGGCTACCTACCTTTAACCTCCCCCAACCATCTGCCCCACATTCAGCTGAGTCCTCAGAGCCACTCAGGGTTACAAGGCCAGAGCCCAACACCCAGCCACCAGAGCTGCCCGCCGAGGAGCGGAGGGAGGAGGTAGTTCTCCGACAGAAACCACCAACTGGGCGCAAGGTTCAGCAGCCTCCTCTGAGGCAGATGAACTTTGGGTTTGGTGATGAGACCTCAGAACCTGAGTCAAGTGGGCAAGGAGAGCATCCAAGCAGGAAGGTGGCACCATTGGCAGCTGCTGAAGACTCACTGGCATCCATTCCCTTCATAGGTGAGTGGGGGCCTGGCATGGGGCAGGATGGGAGAATGGGTAGTCCATTCTTTTCCATCCTATTCCCTTTTTCCCACCTTCAATGGTCAGAGATTTGTTCTGGGTGATGATAGGGGAGCCTTTGCCCTTGAGAATCTTTCAGTCTGATATGATGATGATGATAACTGTGTCAGGCTTGTGCTAAATTGTGCTAATTGTGCTAAAGCACTTTACAATTATTATCTCATTTGATTCTTACAATAACCTTGGGAGGTAGGTGCTATTATTATCCTCATTTTACAGATGAGGAAACTGAGTCAGAGGTTAAGTGACTTAACCAGGGTCACATAGGTAGAGTCTGAGGCTAGATTTGAATTCAGGTCTTCTTGACTCCAGGCCCAGCGCTCTATCCATTGCATCACCTAGCTTCCCAGCTAGGTGAGACAAGGTCCCACCCTCAGGGTGGATACCTGACATGGACTAGATAATGCCTAACAGGGGATATCAGAGATATCTGGGAGAGCTGTTTTGGAGAGATTCACACTCAAGGAAGGACAGGAGGGAAGGTTGCATGATGAGCTAGGCTAAGGTCTCCTCTCCCACTTTTCCTGCTTTTATCCTTCTGAAGATGAGCCTACCAGCCCCAGCATCGACCTAAAAGCCAAGCATGTACCAGCCTCAGCCGTTGTGTCCAGTGCCATGAACTCTGCCCCTGTCATGGGCACCAGTCCATCCTCCCCAACCTTCACCTTTGCCCTTGGCCGACACTACTCCCAAGACTGCAGTGAGTACCTGTGCCTATCCTCATTGTACTCAAAGCTTACTTCCTAGTCTGCTCATTACTTGATTTGTTAGTCTCATCCCCTGATGTTTATGAAGGTTGTGGATCTCATTTCTCTTGGACCCCCCATCTGATTTTCGATAGCTCGCCCTCCCCATCCCATTGCTTTCCTTTGTTCTTGGGTTTAGGACTCGGTGATCATTTTCACCACCAGGTGATGTGGGAACACTGGGAGGTGGTCTGGGACCCTGGGGGGAGGAAGAGGGAGGAAGCAGGGAGCCACCAGATGTGCCCCCAATCCCAAAGTGTATGCATTGGGGATGGGCATTCCAGGCAGTATCAAAGCCGGCCGACGTTCGTCCTATCTTCTGGCCATCACAACCGAACGCTCCAAGTCATGTGATGATGGCCTTAACACCTTCCGGGAGGAGGGCAGGATACTCCGGTAAGTCACCCTTGATGTGCTTTGGTGGGGGAGAGAAGAGAAGAGAAGAGAAGAGGGATATGGGGCAAGGTCACTTATCCTAAGTAGTACCTCATGCCCATTCACATACTGCTAGTTGATTGGGTTAGGGTGAGGATAGAGGCACTCTTCTGAAAATTGGATTTAGAATAAAAGGAAAGAGCTTGGTTTCAAATCCTGGCTGTTGCTTACAGTTGATGTGTCCTTCAGCAGGTCACCCCATATTTCTGGGCTTTAAGTTCCTTATTTGTAAAATGAGGGAGGTGGAGTCATCACTTCTGAGATCTCTTCTAGCTCTTGATTCAGAGACCCACAGGACTTGGTATCTCTCCCTAGCTGGAGGGCAGTGTTCTATTCATGGAAATCCTTAATCTTTTGGGTATTCAGAGAAAAGTATGAGGGAAAAATCAGAGTCCCCTTCCCCTCATTCTACTCTTCTTTCCCTCACATGCCAATGCCTCATTCTCCAGACGACTCCCTAATAGAGTGCCCAGCCTTCGGATGCTGCGAAGCTTCTTCACAGATGGGGTAAGCTGCTGGAGGTGGGATGGGTCACGAGTGGTAGGGTAAGCTGCTGGAGGTGGGATGGGTCATTGGAGTGGGGTAAAGGGAACTATAAAAGCTGGCAGGGAGTCCTGCCAGCTGGAGCCTTGGTCCCAAGCCTTCCTACTTGGTCAGTCTCTGTACCCTAGGATAACTCATTTATTGTCTCTGGGCCTCAGTCTCCCCAGCTATAACATGTTTTTGGAGTGAACCCTACTCCCTCCTTACATTAGAGACAACAGGGAGAAATGGGCTTATCTTTGGTCATTCTTTTTAGGATCTTATTGATGATGAGTGTTAAGGGAAGGAGGAAATGGCCCAGTCTTAATTTCACTTTCTTCTTGATGTGATCAGGGCTTTTGTTTGCCTCTTTGATGACCTTGTTACCTGCTCTGCTAACCTAACTCCTGGCCATAACATCATTTCCTTTGTTTATTTAACTCCTTATTGACATTATTAGCCTCTTTGTTTACTTAACTCCTTATTGACAGTATCACTTCCTCTGTTGATTCAACTCCTTCCAGTCTGAAGTTGAGGGTTTAGTCAAGTTTTCTCTTCCTAACAGTATGACACCTTGGGAGGTCATATCCTTTGCAACTCTCCCACATCTCCTGTGTACATGTCTTATGACCTCAATACAAGAGACTCAAAGAGGTTAAATAAATTACTCAAGATTTCACAACAAATTAAAGAGGAAGAGGAAGACCAGACATAGTGTGCTCCCCCTAAACATGAGGTGTTTGAAGAGGTGTTGGTATGGAATTCCTGTCTGACCTACTCCTTACCTTTTCATCACAGTCCTTGGACAGTTTGGGCACATCAGAAGATGCCCCCTCCAAGAGGCATTCAACCTCTGACCTCTCAGACATGACCTTTAGTGATATCAGGAGAGAAGGCTGGTTGTATTTTAAGCAGATCCTCACCAAGAAGGGAAAGGTAAGAGAGGGAGGGGTGTGGGTGTGGGTGTGCAAGTCTGACCCCAAATCCCCTACATCAGAAAAGTAATGAGGAAGGAGCAGATCTCCAAATAACCTTTACAGAGAACAATTCTTCAGAAAGCAGCTTAGGAACCAAAGGAAAACAGCTTAAATTGCAATATGAGATCGAGGTTAGATTCCAGTTCAATTCAGTAAGAATTTTTAAAGTGTCTTAGGCATTGTACTAGGTGCTGAAGACAGATACAAAGACAAAAACAAAGCCAAAGAACTTCCTAACTGGAGCTAGGACTGCAGAGTTTATTGGGGAGGTGTGTGTGTGTGTGTGGCCCTGAGTTCAAATCCCCACTATGTCAGGTATGTCAATGACCTTATGCACATTACCCTTTCTTTTGGGGCCATACTTTCCTCTTCTGTAAGATGAGGGCATTGGACTAGAGGACCTTTAAAGACCCTTCCAGCTCTAAGACTAATAGGATCCTATCATCCTGAGGGGGTTGGATAGAACACATTTTACGTGTTGATAAAAAGATGATACCATTGATCCAGGGGTGTGCTGGTAAATATTCAACAACAGAGCTCTTAAGAGGAAAAAATGTCCCCGTGACACATTTTTAATTTAATTTGCACTATTAACATTTCCTCCCTTTACTTGAAGTCTAGATACTTAACAAAACAAGAAATCATTTCTGAGGTGTAAATGCTCACACTGAAGATTTAACAATTGTCTGTGGAGGGCTGATTCTAGCTGGCTCCAGCATAACCTTGGATATCCCACTGGTTCTCAGCTGACTTCCGGGGACGACTCTAGCCCCAAACTAATCCCTTTCGAACAACTAAAGGTTCAAATGTAAGATAGAAGGGTGGGGGCATTGTGTCCTGGGAGGCAGAGGGGCTCACAGAGATGTTAATGCTAATGTGTGCTCCAAGATCCTGGAGATTGGGGTAGGATCGTGGAGAAGTGAGGTAAGGGGAATCTGGAACTCAGGAAAAGGAGCTGGCTGTGGAGGAGATGGGGGGTATTTATAGAATTTATAGATGCTTACAGATGTGGGGGGGCAGTCTGGAATTACTTAGAGGAAGTATTTATTGGGTTAAAGTTTCCTCCCTCCTTATAACATCCCTTATAATTACTCATTAGGTTGTCTTTCTTTTTCTTCAAATATGCCTTGTCTGTTTCTGGAGATTGTTAAAAACAAGAAAAGAGCCACCAGATTGGGATTTTAAAGAGAAGTCGGGGAACTTAGATTATTCACTCCCTGGATAATCCAATTTACATCTTGAGCAATCAGACACACCCAGTCCCAGCCCCATAAATGCCTACTATACTGTTTTTTGCACACCTTGTAATTAGTTCATTTACTCATCCTGGTTAAGTGAGTGAGAAGCCCTTTCCCCAAATTAATCAGACATGGGTAGAGATTGGAGGAAGGGAGGAATGTGGAAGGGTTTTTTTTGGGGGGGGGGAGGTTCCAAGCCTTGTTTTGGTTTTGTTCTGCTTTCCCCAACAAAGGGGACTTTGGAAGTCATTATGTACTAATGATAACTGATTTTTACCTCCAAAATGTGCAAAGCACTTCACCTACCTTAGGGGTTCTTAATCTGGAGTCTACTCCTTTCCTGTCCTCCTGGAGTTTGTGAATAGATTTCTTGGGGGGGGGGGGTTGTGTCTATGCACTTGGATAGGAAATAAATTGAACTTTTATTTCACTTTAATTGGTTTTCTTTGTAATCCTATCATTTTATTTTATGCCTCTATAAATATTCTTTTTAGGGGAAGCCCATATGCTTCACCAGTGGTTCATGGCACCAATAAGGTCCAGAACCCCTGACTTAAATGATCTCATTTGAGCCTCACAACAACAACTCAGTGATGGTAGTTTTATTATCTCCATTTTATAGATGAAGAAACTGAGGCTCAGGGAGGTTGTTTCCCATGGTCACACAGTTAGTAAGTGTCAGAGGTGGGATTTGAACCCAAAGTCTTCCTGATAGCAATCAAGCCTTTTTTATTTACTACAATATACTGCCCTTCATTTCATGCTGTCCTTCCTGTTACCTCCCATTTTGTAGATCACCTCAGATCTCATTCCTTTCCTTAGCTTGGGTGTGTAGGGAGATTGGGTCTTTGGAGATAACCCATAATATTTTGTGATTAGATAGAGAACCCCTCCTATTTCTATTTTCCACATACACTCTGCTGGATTGGAGTGAACCGTGATGTGATATTAAACAAATGAGGACATACCTCTTGGGTCAGGAAGGGGGTGTTTTCCAACCTTATGGGCAACTCCCCTTTTGCTAGTCACTTAGGGGAAAGAATTCTTAAGGCTTTTCCTTTTGGGAAGCCTCTAGTAGGATGAAATGTTTGGTCCTTTCCTTCAGGGAATCTGCTACTATAGCTTAGATCATTACTGAATTGGAGAGGCAGATGGTACAGTGGAGAGTACTGGATCTGGAGTCTGGTGACTTCTGCTATTTATTACCCGTATGACCTTGGATAAGTCACTTACTTTCTCTCTCTGGGCCTTGGTTTCCTCAACTGTTAAAAAGAACAGATTGGCCTTGATGGCTTCTAATTTCCCTTCTAAATTTTCGAGCCTATGATCCTATGAATTTGAAAGGGGGAGGCTCCAAAAATGAAGGTGTCAGGTCCCTTCAGGAACCTGTTTTCTGAGGAAAGTAGACAAGAACTGTGAAGAGACATAAGGGGTTAAGGGCTTGATTTAGGAGCAGAAGACATATGGTAGAGGGGAAAGAGTACAGGGTATGGAGTTCAAATTCTATTTTGCATCTTACTCCCTCAGTGGCCTTGGGCAAGTCACTTGGGCTGAAATTTCTTCCTCTGAAAAATGAGGGGATTGGCCTCTGGGGTCCCTTCTAGCTGTAAAACCATGATTAATAGGAGTTGAACAAGGGTTGGGGGACCATCTGGAAGAAGGTAGTGTACCCATGGCCTGGTTCTCTGCCACCTCACTGCTATCTCTCCCCATTTTCTGTTGTATACTCAGAGGCTCTAGCTGAGTAACAATATCTTAAAAGAATGGAATCCCCTGGAAAGCAGCTGACCATACCCACCAGCAGGGAAAGGGTCTGGGAGGGCCAAGGGAGTGCTGGGAGGAGGGGGGCAGTTGTAAGTTCAGGTTTTCACCTCTCTCTCTTCTTTCCCCTCCCTGTCTGTGTGTCTTCCACAGAAAGTGGGTGGTGGCCTGCGCCAATGGAAACGTGTCTATGCTGCGCTCCGGGCACACTCACTCTCCCTGGGCAAGGAGCGGCGGGAGGCAGGCATGGCGGCGGGCGCAGGTGAGGAGGAGACGGCGCCCGTCTGCATCAGCTCGTGCCTGGTGGACATCTCCTACAGCGAGACCAAGAGGAGGCATGTGTTCCGGCTCACCACCGCTGACTTCTGTGAATATCTCTTTCAGGCTGAGGACCGTGATGATATGCTGGGCTGGATCAGAGCGATCCGGGAAAACAGCAGGGCCGAGGGCGAGGTGAGGGCCAGGGGGCCTCCCACCACAACCACTGGAGGGCAGTGGGCACCATCTCCCCCCTTGCCTCTCCTAAGCCATTAGAAAATTTCCCACTCCCATCTATGCCCATCTCGTCTGCTCTGAGTAGACAAGTGAGGGTTTTCCTTTTCTGTGGATCTTAGAGGATGAGATTACCTTCTCCTCCCCTAAGCCCCCAAAAGCAGAGTTGGCTCAGGTTACCTATCTGGTAGGATTGACCTAGAGAAACAAGAATGGATAAGATGACCTTAGAGAGAGATAGAGAGGCCTAGCTATTGGAGACAGTGTATGTCTACACCTCCCCTTGGTGCTATTTCCCAGGGTTTTAGGAGCAGGCATAGACTCTGTTATTATCCATTGAGTTTCTTTCTCTGGCCCAGAGGAGAGGCCAGTACCCTCAGAATTGGGCCTTGTGAGCCCCAGCTCCAGCCACTAACATTTCCTGGTTTTGGGTTGAAGGGCAGGATGCCAGTGGGCACTTGCTGTTATCTTACCATTTGGCCTCCTTATAGCCTCTCTGAGAAGGGTGGGCTTGTTCTTTCTACTCTGCCCACCATAGAATGGGCTCTGCCTTGAGATACCCATATCCAAGGAGACAGTGTGGAGCAGAAGGGTGGGCCTCTGTTCCAGGGGTTGCCACACCCAGGTGGTAGTGGGAATGTCCAGTGGTCACAGATATGGGTATCTCACTGGTGCCTCAGGAGGGGAGTAGGAGCTGGCCCTAAGGGTCCACCTTTCTGTTTTGGGTACATAAGTCTTTTAACAGGAGAAAGGAGGGTAGGATGGAGCAAGTGACAAGAATGGGCAATGGGAGAGAGGGATGCCTCTTGCTTCACTGGGCACTCATGTTTGGTGTATTCTCTCTCTCTCTTCCCATCCTCCCTCCCCCATCTGCCTCTACTTCTCTTTATTCTCCCTCCTGTACCCTTCCTTAGGACCCTGGCTGTGCCAATCAAGCTCTGATCAGCAAGAAGCTTAATGACTACCGAAAAGTAAGGTGAGGACCACCAGGCATTCACCCCGTCACTGCAGCAGGGTGGTAGAGTGCTGGACTTGGAGTCAGGAAGACCTGAGTTCAAATCCAGTCTCGGATACTTACTAGCTATGTGACCCTGGGCAAATCACTTAACCTCTTATTGACTTTAGTAATAAAGGGGGATAGTAATAGCACCTACCTCTTAGGGTGGTTGTGAGGAGAAAATGAGAGAATATAGGTAAAGCATTTTGCAAATGCTAGCTATTATTATTAACCCTGGTTTTTCCCTCTATCCCCTCCTACCCTTAACTGGAAATGGCCCCAGGACAGAGATGATGACAGACGTTGCTGTTTTATGTAATATCCCAGCCTTGGGCTTCATTTTCTTCCTTTGTAAGATAAAAGAGTTGGATTAGATGACCTCTAAGGTCCCTTCCAGCCCCCATGTCTTGTGTTTCCATGAGAGGAGAGAGTGAACTATGGAGGTGGTCTACTGTTATAGAAGAAGTGGAAAGAGCACTGAACTGAGGTGTCAGGAGACTTGGGTCTGCCACTAATTCGTTGGGTGACTTTGAACAAGTCACTTGCCCTCTCTACATCTCAATTTCTTCTCCTGTGAGATGATGGAGTTGGACTAGATGATCCTGGGAACATTTACAGCTTTGATGGACCACATGCAGACGATAGGGAAGCATGCATCCTGGGCACCTTGGGCCTGCTGGGAAAGAACCTGCCCACCTTGCCCATGTCCTGGAATGGATGGGGGCAGCACCCGTGGGCTGGGTCCATCAGGCTCAGGGAAAGGAATGTTCTGTGGTGGTAGCCTTCAAATGAAGACTCCTCTACCCTTTTGCCTTTAATTCTTTCCCAGCCATATCTCTGGCCCCAAAGCAGACTCTTCTCCTAAGAGCCCCCGAGGGATAGCAGGGCTTAAGTCAGAGCTCCTGAAGCAGAATGCTCCTCGATCTCCCAGGACCCAGGATGCTCCTTCAGGGACCAAAGGTAGGAGACTAGAAAAGCTGTGGGAGGGGACTGGGGAGCCTGCCAGAGGATGAAGGGAAAAGGACTCCAGGGTGGTTGTTTGAGGACAGTGGACTTGTGTCCTTCTGTATCTCTTCACGTGTCTCTGAATATAGACATGTCTGTGTGGGATTGCCATGTGGATGTGTATATGTCTAGATGTCTATGTCTGGAATCTTGGTGGATCAGCGTCTCGACTCCCTAAGTAACCACTGTGTGTTCTTTCTGCCCACCCCCACCCCCACCTTGGCACCCCCAGATGACAGTGCTGCCACCTCGAGAGCCCCCTGGGGCATCAACATCATGAAAAAGAATAAGAAGCCCTCCCCAAGGGCATTTGGGGTTCGTCTAGAAGAGTGTCAGCCTGCTGCTGAAAACCAGGTGGGGCCTAAGAACTTAGGAGCAGTGTCTGGGACTGGGGGATGACACCGTTGGCTCTCAAAATAAATGTGTGTGTGTGTGTGTGTGTGTGTGTGTGTGTGTGTGTAGTTATGGGGGAGAAGGGAGGCTTTGGAGCTATTTTACTCAACCCAGAAACCACCTTTCTCACAACACACAAGTGGAAAAAGGGGGGAAAATGTTTCTTGCCCCCCCCCCCCCCACCCCCCCCCCGCCCCCACAAACACAGCTTTGCCTTCTGGGAACAGCCTGGGTCTTGATCTTGGTGTGTTTCCCACCTCTTCTGCCTCCTGTCCCCAACATGCTTACATACATTGGGACCAGCACTAGTGGTGATGCCCCTGTGTCTCTGTCTGCAGCGGGTGCCCCTGATTGTGTCAGCATGCTGCCGGATGGTGGAGGCAAGGGGGCTCGAGTCCATGGGTATTTACCGAGTGCCCGGGAACAATGCTGTCGTATCTAGTCTGCAGGAACAGTTAAACCGAGGGCCTGGGGACATCAACCTTCAAGATGAGGTGAGTCTGTTGGAGCAACTCTTTTTCTGTTTTTTAAATCTGTGTTGATCTGAGTGTGTGGCTGAGGGCAGGGGTGTGGTGAAAGGCACTTGCTTTCCTGTGATCTCCTTGAACACGTGTCAATTGAGGAAGCACGAATTGAGCACCTACTGTAGCAGAACCTATAGATCTATTCCTGTTCAAACCCCTGCTGTGGCTTCCTATTGCCTGAGTAATGCTCAGATTCCTTTCCCTGGCATTTAGGGTCTCCTACAGTCTGGTACTGCCCCCACCTTTCCAGCTTTATTTCATGATCCAGTCAAATTGGACTTGGACCTACTCTATACCATTGGTGACAAACTCAAATAGAAATAGGGGCACTAATCTGTAAATAAAGATCTTGGGAGCACCTGGTGACTTCATTTTAAAATGTAACATTGTCCATGGTTTGTTGCATTTTTATTTGTTTGTTAAATATTTACCAATTACATTTTAATATGTTTCTGGCTGTATTCAGAAGTGTTGCAACAACATGAGACCTGCTGTGGATTTGATACTTCTGCCCTACACTTTGCCATCTCCATACCTTTGCTCACATATTCCTTAGGCCTGAAATTTCTTCCCCTATCTCCTCCTTGGGGCAGCGAGGTGGTGCAGTGGTTAGAGTGCTGGGCCTGGAGTCAGGAAGACTCATCTTCCTGAGTTTAAATTTGGCCTTAGATGTCTATTTACCAGCTGTGTGACCCTGGGCAAGTCACTTAACCCTGTTTGCTTCAGTTTCCTCATCTGTCAAATGAGCTGGAGAAGGAAATGGGAAACCACTCCAGTATCCAGATGGGGTCATGAAGAGTCAGACATGACTGAACAACATCTCCTCCTATCTTTTGAATTCCTACCTAACTTTTAATGCCCAACTCAAATGCCACCTTTTCCAAGAAAGCCTTCCCTGATCTCTCCCTCCTGTCATAATGACTTTTCTCCTCTCAGACCTCACATAACACTTTTCTTGCTCCTTTTTAAGATAATCACCACATGTTATACTTTAATTATTTGGAGATGTGTCTACCCCTGTATGCGCTTCTAAGTTCTATGAGGCAATTAGGTGGCTCAGTGGATAGAGCACTGAGTCTAGAGTAAGGAAGACCTGAGTTCAAATCTACCCTTAGACACTTACTAGCTTTGTGACACTGAGCAAGTCATTTAACCTCTGTTTTCTCAGTTTCCTCATCTGTAAAATGAAGATAATAGCAACTATCTCCCAGGGTTATGAGGATCTAAAGAGAAAATAATTGTAAAGCATTTAGCACAGTACCTGGAACATAATAAGCACTAAATATTAGTTATTATTATCATTATTACCTGAGTTTATATCCAGCCTCAGACATTTACTAGCTTTGTGGCCTAGACAAGTCACTTAACTTCCGCTTGCCTCAATTTCCTCAACTGCAAGATAGGGGTATAATAATAGCACCTGTCTTCCAGAGTTGTGAGGATCACACGAGACAATATTTGCAAAGCCCTACAGTGCGTGCCGCTCAGTAGGTACATTATAAATGCTTATTCCCTTCCTGTGAGGGCCCATATGGCTGTTATATCTTCCCAGGGCCTAGCACAATACTCTACTTGGTGTGCTGGAGCCAGTTTGAAGGGCTGGAGAGCTGGTTGTTAAATTTTTTGTGTGAGCATTTATGCTTCAAAAATCGGAAAATGCTACAAATTAAGGCTTTATGTTTTGCTTTGCTGATTGTCTAGACTTGGAAAAGTGATAGGGAAAATATTAATAATGCAGATTACACTTAAAATTGTGTTATGGGCATACCCCCCCCACAAGAGCTGGTTGTTAAACATCTAGCAGCACACCCCTGTGTCTACACTCAGTAGTTGCTTATTAGATTTAAGGTTAATAATTCTTGTTGAATTGGTTTGGGAGGGAGAAGGTAATCTGGTATGGCAAAAAGAACAATGGCTCTAGAGATGGAAACATGGGTTTGAATGCTCACTCTGATATCTTTGTGACTTAGGACAAGTCACTTAACCTTTCAATGCCAAAATTTCCTCTGTAAAATGAAGACCCCTAAGAGATTAGGGAAGGAAGAAATATGTGAGTAGTTAGGGGAGGCTTTGTGGAAAAGAGCTTGAGTGGGATAGATAGTAAAGGGGCAAAGACTTAGGGAAGTGTGTCGAGGCACAGTGATGAGACCAGCCTTGGTGTTGGACAAGGGAGTGGTAAATGAGTTGGGGTTTGTGGAGAATGGACAAGATATGGAGGGGCTTCCTTGCTAGGCTAAGGAGCCATGTAGATTCTTTATCAGTGGAATAACATGGTCAGAATTGTGTCACCTCCATCTGGACTATTGTAGTTGTTTGTTCAACTCTTTGCGACCCCATTTGGGGTTTTCTTGGCAAAGATGTTGGAGTGGTTTGCATTTCCTTCTCCAGCCCATTTTACAGATGAAGAAACTGAGGCAAGTAGGGTTAAGTGCCTTTCCCAGGGTCCCACAGTTAATAAGTGTCTGAGGCCAATTTAGAGGCCACCCCTAAACTCCTGACTCAAGGCCCAATGTTCTGTCCACTGCACCAAGTAGCAGCCCCTATCTTAAGAGCCTCCTAATGTATGTCCTTGTGTCAAGTATCTCCCCTCCCAAATCCATCCTCCACTGAGCTGCCGAAGTGACTTTCCTAATGCACAGGTCTGATCGTTTTTCTGTCTCTGTCTCTCTCTTTATTCCTCTTTCTGTCTCTGTCTCTCTCTTACACACACACACACACACACACTCACACACACTACTCAGACTCTTCAGTGGCTCTCTCTGTTACCCTAAGGATCCAGTATTGACTCTTCTGTTCATATTTAAAGTCCTTTTCAGCCTGGCTCCAGATTGCCTTTTCAGGCTTATTACATATATTATTCTACTTTACACATTTCCATGTCAACCAAACTGTCTTACTTGCTCTTCCTTATATTGTACATTCCATTTCTAGTTTCCATGGCCCAGGCTGTCCTCCCTGCCCAGAATGATCTCCCTCCTTGCCTGGGTTCTTGAGAATCCCTAACATTCTTCAGAGCTCAGCTCAAGTACCAGTTCCTGATTTTTCAAACTGCTCATGCTATGCAGCTCCACCCCTAATTATTTTTTCATAGATGTATGTATATATATATATATACACACATATGTATATATATATACACTCATACACACACACACATACATATTTTTTACTTACTTTGTACGTATCGTTTTGGCCAATAAGATGAAAGATACTTGGTGACAAGGACTATTTCAGTTTTTTGTTTTTGTATGCTATGTGCCTAGCACAGTTCCTGGCACATAGTAGGTGCTTAATAAATGCTTGTGGGGCAGCTGGGTGGTGCAGTGGATAGAGCACCAGCCTTGAAGTCAGGAGGACCTGAGTTCAAATCCGGCCTCAGACCAAACACTTGACACTTACTAGCTGTGTGACCCTGAGCAAGTCATTTAACCCCAATTGCCTAAAAACAAAAAAGAAAAAAAAACAAAAGAATAAATGCTTGTGGAATGATGTGTTGCTGGTAAATACTTTGTTGGTAAAGAGACAAGTTAAAGGACTATTGCTGTAATCCAAGTGGGAATTCTAGACTGCCGAAGTAGTGTGAGAATTGAGAGAAATAGATGGATGGAAGAAAGGAAGCAAGTATTTATTCAGTGCCTACTATGTGTCAGGTACTGGGCTGAGCGCTTTACAAATATTATCTTATTTGATCCTCACAACAACTCTAAGAGGTAGATATTATTATTATACCCATTTTACAAATGAGGAAACTGAGTCAGAGATTCAGGGCTAATAAGAGACTTTTACTGGCTGTATGACCCTGGGCCTACAGGAAGACCTAAATTAAAATATAGCCTCAGGTGCTTAATAGCTTAGTGACCTTGGGCAGCTTAACCTCTTAACCTCTGTTTGTCTCGGTTTCCTCAACTGTAAAATGAGGATAGTAACAGCACCTATCCAAGGTCACATGGCTAGTGTCTCAGGTCCTCCTGACTTCAGGCCCAGCACTCTGTGCACTGAGTCACCCAGGTACTTAGAGATCTTTCAAAGGAACAAAAGATAAAGGTATAAAGGAAAATCTGGAAGGCAGGATTCAAAAAAGATCTTGACATTGAGTTGAATCAAATAACATGAAATTTACAGGGATAAATGTAAAGTTTTGTGCTTGGGCTCAAATAATCCATGTCCCACATATAAGATGAGCAAAATATCAGCAGTTTGCTTGAAATTGATCTATGGGTTTGAGGGAGCCCTAAACTTCATTTGAGTCTGGAATATAATCCAGTAGCCAAGGCAGCTTTTGGCCCTAAAAGGTAAAATCTCCAGGAATTAAGGGATGATGGGCCCAGAGGGTTCAGGCACTTGTTAGATGACACCTGGAACACGGTGCTCAGTTCTGGGCTCCGTGGTTTTGGAAAGATATGGATTAGCTAGATATCATCCAGAGAAGAGTAACCAGCTTGGTGATGAGCATGGCGTTCATGCCCCCTGGAGACTGGTTGAAGGCACTGGAAAAGAGAAAGCCTAGGAAGGGGACATGGATAACTAGCTGTCTTAAAGCATTGGAAAGGCTATCTCTAGGGAGAGGAGTTAGACTCTTGTTTGTTCCAGAGGGGGAATTAGGATCAAATGGATGAAAGCTGCACAGAGTCAAATTAAGGCTTAAGAAAAAACCTTCTTAATAAGTAGAGCCATCCCACAGTGGAATAGTTAGCTTCTGGAGAGAGGCATGTAGGTAGTACTGGGCTAGAACTAGGCCCTAGAACTAGGAAGACTTGAGTTCAAATGTGACCTCAGACATTTACTGACTGTATGACCCTGGGCAAGTCACTTAACTTTGGTCTGCCTCAGTTTCCTCAACTGTAAAATAGGAATGATAATAATAGTACCTACCTCCCAGGGTTGCTGTAAGAATTAAATGAGATCATATATGTAAAGCTCCTAGTACAGAATCTAACATATAGTAGGTATTTAGTAAATGTTTATTCCTTTCCTCCTCCCCTCATATCCCAGGTCTTCAAACTGAGACCGGATGCCTGCTCAGGGCATGTTGTAGAGGGCATTCTTGTTCAGGGATGGGCAGGCCTGTATGTCCTCTGAGGTCCCTTTCAGCTCTGAAGTTCTGGGATTCTGGGAGAGAGAGAGAGTTGTCAAGATTGAGGACAAGTTTTTGAGAATACTGTTATCATAGAAACAGGGGAGTGGAAGAGGAGGGCTGCTTTTGGAGGAGGAAGGTGATGAATTTGGTTTAGGACATGTTGAATTTGGAGTCTTATAGGGTCATCCAGGTAGAAATGACGTCCAGTGCTTTTCTTGGTCAGTGCTTGTGCCTTGCCTCTGAGATTATCTATAATTTATCCTGTCTGTATCTTGTTTGTAGATAATTGTTTGCGTGTTGTCTCATCCATTAGACTGTGAGGGTATGAGGTGGGATCTAGGCATTCAGTTAATTTAAATACAATCAGTACTTCTTAAATCACCTGTTATGTGCTCAGGCACTTTCTAAGTCCTGAGGATACAAAGAAAAAACAATCACTTGCCTTCATGGAGATACCTGTTGAACCCATTAGAAGAGGTTAGTTCTCTAAGAGAAAGAGTATGTTGAGAGAAGAGTCAGTGGTCTGAGGATTGAGCTTTGAGGAACACCCCAAACCAGGGGACAGGAGGAGGAAGAGAATGAGTGTTTAAAGAGGTAGGAGTGAGGCCAAGATCATGTCAT
Organism: Vombatus ursinus; assembly: GCF_900497805.2. Lineage (NCBI taxonomy): Eukaryota > Metazoa > Chordata > Mammalia > Diprotodontia > Vombatidae > Vombatus > Vombatus ursinus. The sequence goes on along the minus strand of NW_020954579.1, from coordinate 2,965,542 downwards.
AATCATAGAAGGCCAAGAGAGTGGGGGCAAGGTGGAGGATGGTGGCAGATTTCAAGAAGGGGGTGATCTAGGAGGCTGATTTATGGTGTTGAATGCTGTAACATAAGAAACTTGAGAAAAGGTCATTGTATTTAACAATCAGAAAGTCATCAGTGACTTCAAGAAAGCAGTTGCAGTAGACTTAGGAGCATTAAAGGCAGATTGCCGGAGGTTGGGGATAAATCAGGAGAGAAAGAAACACGCCATCTATTTGTTCTTTTGTATAACATTATCCACCATGCCCTTGGGGAACACAATTCTCCGACTGGGTTTCAAAAGAACGGAGAAAGTGGATGGTAGTTAGAAGGGGAAGCAGGAAACCTCTGTGTGTTTGCAACTCATTGCCAGCCCTAATCCTTCACTCTCCTCGCCCCACATATAAGCTCGTCATTTCTATCTCCATAGCATCTCTGCTATACGTTGCCTCCTCGCCACTTACACATAGCCATCATCTTAGTCCAGGCGCTCATCCCCTCTTGTCGATTGTGGCAATAATCTTGTATATGATTCTCCTGCCTCAAGTCTCTTCTCCTTCCAGCCATCCTTCATAGAGCTATAAAGTGATTTTCTAGTTCTGATCCTCAATAAATGAATCAACAAGCATTTATTAAGTGCTCATTATGTGACAGACCCTGTCCTATTTGCTGGGGATGAAAATACAAAAAATAAAACAGACACTATTCTTTCCCCCCCCTTTTTAAAAATAGTATTTTATTTTTTCCAATTACATGTAAAGACAAATTTCAACATTCATTTTTTGAAAGATTTTGAGTTCCAAATTTTTCTCCCTTCCCTCCTTCCCCCTCCTGAAGACAGCAACAATCTGATATCAATTATACATGTGCCATCATTTAAAACATATTTCCACATTAGTCATGTTGTGAAAGAAGAAAGTACGAAAGGAAAAAACACACAAAAAACCTCAAAAAAGTGAAAATAGTATGCTTTGATCTGCATTCAGACTCCATCAGTTCTTTCTCTGGATGTGGAGAGCATTTTCCATTATGAGTCTTTTGGAATTTTCTTGGATCATTGTATTACTGAGAAGAGCTAAGTTATATAGTTGATCCTCAAACAATGTTACTGTTACTGTACACAGTACAGTGTTCTCCTGGTTCTGCTCACTTCACGAAGCATCAATTCATTTAAGGCTCTCCAGGTTTTTCTGAAATCCGCTTGCTCATCATTTTTATAGAAAAACAGGATCCCATCCCAATTGTATACCACAACTTTTTCAGCCATTCCCCAACTGATGGGCATCCCCTAAATTTCCAATTCTTTGCCACCACCAAAAGATCTGAAACAGCCACTATTCTTAAGAAACTTGCATTCGAGAAGAGAAGATAAGTACTTATATAAATACGTACAGGACAATGCAAAGTATTTTGGGAGGGGCCCTAGCAGTCGGAGGGAATCAGGAAAGACTTCATGCTCTGAATCTTGGAGGAAGAGAGGGGTTTTATAAGGTAGAGATAAGGAGGCAGGGTATTTCCAGGATGGGGGATAGCAAGTGCAAAGGAAGAGAGAAAAGAGATGAAGTCCTGTGTGTGAAAAACAGAGAGAATAGTGTGGCTGGCTCACAGAATCTGGGAGGGGAAGTAATGCATAATGAGGCTGAAAAGATGTATTGGGGTCAGGTAGTGGAGTGCTTTAAAAGCCAAACAGAGGAGTGTGTGTTTTATCTTAGAAGCAATAAGGAACCACTGGAATGTATTAAGTAGGAGAGAGACGTGGTCTGATCTACCCTTCTGAAAATTCCTTTGGCAGCTGAGATGGAGGATGGCTTGGAGTGGGATGACCTGTTAAGAGGCCACTGTAATAGTCTGGGAAAGAGGTAATGATGGCTTAAACTAGGTTAGTGGCTGTGTGAATACAAAGAAGGGGGTCATAGAGATGGTGTAGAAGTAGAAAGCGAAGATCTGACAACTGATTGGAGGATATGTGGAATGAAGGAGTCAGGAGTAATGCCGAGGTCACAAACCCAGGAGACTAGAAGGGTGGTGGTATCCTTGACAGTAATATGGAAGCTCCGAAGAGGAAAGATGAGTTCTGTCTTGGAAACGCTGACTTTGAGATGTCAATGGGATATCTGAGTGGAAATATCCAATAGGCAGCCAGTGACCTCCACTAGGCAGCTGGTGACCTGTGACCTGTGACCTGTGACCTGTGCCTGGAGCTCAGGGGAGAGACTGGAGCTGAGTGTATAGATTTGTGAGTCATTTATGCAACTCATGGGAGCTGATGAACACTCACAGTTAGGGGGCATGCTCTAGGTGATGAGTCAGCAAAAGAGATGGAGAGAGGATGGTCAGACAGCTAGGAGGAAATCCAGGAGAGAGCAGTGTCAAAAAATCCCCAAAAGAACAGAATTTCCGAGAGGAGAGTGTGGTTAGCAGTGGTATATGGTACATGGTAACAGTGTCATATGCTGCAGAGAAGTCAGGAAACATGAGGCCTGATGTGTCTTTCATCTGCTCAATAAAAAACTCCAGGGGTAAAAAAAAAAAAAAGGCAAAAAACAAAACAAAAATAAAAACTCCAGGGGCTCCCTATTGTATCTAGTGTCATAATATAAACCCCTGGGAGGGGGAGGGATATAGCTAGGTGGCACAGTGGGTAGAGCACCAGCTCTGGAGTCAGGAGGACCTGAGTTTAAATGTAGCCTCAGACATTCACTAGCTGTATGACCCTGGACAAGTCACTTACCTCCAAAAAAAAAAACAAAACAAACTCCTCTGTTTGATTTCATCACGACCCTCCCTACCTTTCCAGTCTTCTTACACATTATTCCCCTACTCACACTCTCTGGTGCAGACATACTGGCCTGCTCTTTGATCTGCAGATACAATACTTCATCTCCCATCTCCATGCCTTTGCATTTGCTGTTCCCCCATGCCAGGAATGTCCCACCTCCTTACCTCTGCCTCTTAGAATCCCTGGTTTCCTTTGAGAGTTAGCTCAAGCACCACCTTGTACATGAATTCTTTCCTGACCTCCCTCAGCTGCAAGTACCTCCCTCCCCAAACTATGTTGTGTTCATCTTGTGCATAAAACACTTATCCCATTAGAATGTAAACTACCTAAGATCAGGGATCTTTTTCTTATCTCCCTAGTGCTTAGCGTATTATCTGGCACTTGGTAATTAATAACTGCTTACTGAGTGATTGATTATTGTGTGAGAGGTATGTTAGGTCTGTTGGGGAGAGCTGGTTGTTTTATCTTGTATTCATCCATTCAGTATTTATTGAATACTCCCACTACTCCCTGTAGAAGATACAAAAAGAAACAAGATTTAGCCCCTGCCCTCAGGGAGCTTGTGGTCTAGTTGGGCAGATGAAGCATTAGATCAGAGATTTACAGGTGAGCAGGGACCTTAGAGGCCACGTAGCCCAATCCTTTTATAGATGAGGAAATTGAGGCAGAGAAAACGGAGGTGACTTTCCCAAGGTCATCCAAGTACTGATCCCTCGTTCTGAAACCAGACACGGTGCTCTTTACACCTGACCCCACTGTCTCACACATGCAGACAGCTTTAGTTCCAGGTCGGATGAGATCAAGTTCCTTAAGAAAGTTACAAACAGAGCTAAAAGTGACACAGAGGAAAGAGCAAAAACTGAGATGAACAGGGAGGACTTCCTGGAGGAGATGACCTTTGGGTCTGAGTAGGTTGAAAGAGGCTTGGAAGATAGAAGGGTTTGATTGCCCTGTTTAGAAGGATAGGATTGCCATAGGTGGAGATGAAGGAGAGGGAAGGTCAAGGATAGGGCTGCCCTCAAGATGAGAGGAGCAGCAGGAGTGTAGAGGGAGGAAAGCTTGTGTTTTTTGAGGAAAAGCAAGTAATTGAATTAGATTGGAACGTAGGATGTGTGACTGGGAGAATGGTGGGTGATAAAACTGGAAAGGGATATTGGGGCCAGATTTGGAGAGGGCCTTAAATGACAGGTGATAGAGTTTGGATTTTATTAGGGAAGCTGTTGGAGGTTTGTAAGGAGTGGATGGGTGATGTGTGTGATCAGGAGCTGCGCTTTAGAAAAACTCCACTACCCTGGTGTTCTAGGATGGATTGGGAGTGGCTCCAGAATGCTCAAGGCAGCAAGGGCTGTTAGGGGGCCCTTGCAATTGTCTGGATCGTTGGGTCAAAATCAAATAGAAATGAAGGCCATTAACACACACACGGATCTCTGCAGCCCATGTTGATTTAGAAAACCACATATTAGCATTGTGTAATTTAGCTGTATTTTTATTAATTCTGTTAAATATTTCCCAGTTATGCTTAAATCTCCTTCCTAAGTGTTTGACACCTCTGATTTGTACAATTGGCAGTCAGGACTTGAATTAGAGGCTGGAAGAGGCTGGCAGAGACTGTGGAGGGAGGACAGAACTTGGTGACAGGTTGGACATTCAGGGTCTAAGTTCTAAGGTTTCATGACTCGACTAGAAGAAGATATGGTACCAGTAACAGAAATAATGTTGTTGTTTGGTCATTTTCAATTATGTCTGACTCTTTGTGACCCCATGTGGGGTTTTCTTGGCAAAGATACTAGAGTGGTTTGCCATTTCCCTCTCCAGCTCGTTTTATAGGTGAGGAAACTGAGGCATACAGGGTTAAGCAAGATTTGAACTCAGGAAGATAAGTCTTCTTGAATTCAGGCCCAGCAGTATATCCACTGTGCCACCTAGTTGCCCTCCTCAAATTATGGAATGTTTTGTGAGTTTTCATGTCATGCTATTTGTGTATATTCTTTCATTTGAGACATATCAACCTTGTGAGGTAGATGGTATTACTCCATTTTACAGATGAGGCAAATGAGGTTGAAAAGTTAAGTAACTTGCTCTGTCACACAGTTCTATGTGCCTGGCACATAGTTGGTACTTAATAAATGCTTGTTGACTTGACACAGCTAGGAAATATCAGAGGTAGGATGTAGAACTCAGGTCTTCCTGATTCTAGGTCCAATCTACCCACAAGGCCAATCTGCTTCCCATGAAGAAGTCAGAAGGAGAAGTGGGTTTGATGGTTGGAGTGGAGATGATGAGGTTGATTTTGTTCATGTTGTTCTTTGAGGTGCCAGTGGGTCATTCGGTTGGAAATGGATGGCCAAGAGGCAGTAGGAGGCCAGAGGTCTGGCTAAGAGGAAAGGTTGGGGCTAGAGATACAGACTTGGAATCTTCCTCAAGAATCGCTGAAGCCATGGATCACAAGAAAAAATCCAGCTAGAGGAGAAGCAGAGATTGGGAGGACAGCCTTAAAGAAGGTCCAAATTCGGAAGGAAGTGTGAGGTGGAGAGAAAGTGAAACCAAAAGGGGAGAGAGGAATGAGCCAAGATTCATACCCTTCAAACTGGAAGGGAACCTCAGGGATCATAAAGTTCAACTGTATCTGAACAAGAATCCATGTTATAATATAGATTGTTAGGTGGTGCAGTGTGTGGAGCATTGGGCCAGGGGTGAGGAAGCCATGAGTTCAAATCCTGCCTCAGACACTTACTCTCTGAGTACTCTGGGCAATCACTTAGCATCTCTAGGCCTCAGTGTCCTCATCTGTAAAATGGGGATAATAGTGCTTCACTTTTGTAAACCTTAAAGTCCTGTATGAATGCTAGCTATTATTATAATGATCTTTCAGCTTTTGATTGAAGACCTGTATTGAAGGGAGACGTGCTCCCTTCCAAGGTAACCCATGCCACATTTTTAGAGCTCTGAGTGTTAGGAAGGTCAAGATTAAATCAGCAATGTGTGATGGAGCCACATTAGAGACTGGGGACGATTTGATCGAGAGCCGGAAGGGTCCTCAGAGGCCATCTATCTGAGGGTTCTCATTTTACAGATAGAGGAAACCAAGGTCTAGGCGAGATATGACTTGACCAAGGTTACAATGGAGGGTTAGCATCAGAGATGGGGTTTGAATCCAGGTCCTCTGGATGATAATAGCTAGCATTACTATATGGTGCTGCTTCTCAACTGGGCTAAATACTCCCTTTGTGACCTTGGCCCAGGCACTTTGCCATCCCTGGGCCTTGGTTTCCTCACCTGTAAAATAAGAGGGTTGGACTATATTGAGTCTTAGATTTCTTTCAGGACAATTTCTGTCTGGTTTCATGTCTCCCATGTTGACTTAAAAAAAAACAGCCCACAAATATAATACTTCAGAAGTCTTTTCTTTTTCTGTTAGGAGAGCTAGGAAAGTGTGGTACTATAGAATCCAAGAGGAGAGAGGGCATTCAGAAGGAGGAGTGGTCTGAGAGTATCAGATGTGGCAGAGAAGTCATGGATGATGAGGACTGGAAGTCTTTCACCATAAAACAGTTTCAGTAAAGTGGGGTCAGCAGAAATGTGTATGTGAGGGGAATGGGGAATGAAACCAGATTACAAGGGGTTAGGGACTGGCTGATGGTGAGGGAGTAGAGTATAGATTAGTCTTTTGAGAAGTTTGTTGCTTTATGGCTTGAGTTAAATTTGTTGGGGGTGAGGATGCTGCGGTATGTGAGGCAGCAATGCCCTCTGGTGGCATGAATCTATAATTACTTAGGCTTTCAGAGCCCAGTGGAAGAGTCACGTCATAAATATACGTGTATTCAACTGAAACAATCAATAAATCAGTAAGTATTAAGGCCCTAATATGTGCTGGGCATTGTACTAGTTGCAGGAGATCCGAAAATCCGCCCCCCAAGATAATCTCTTCCTTATATTTAGTCACTGTTTGTCTACTGGTTCCTTCTCTGTTGCCTACAACCCCACTGAGTCTGCTCTGTCCTTAGGAAACCCTCTCTGGCCCCTTCTAGCTTATATCTCTCTTTCCTTCCTCAGCCAAACTTCTAGGAAAAAAGCTCCCTTCACTTGTTATGGCTACTTTTTCTCTTATTTGACTGCTTGTTACCTCCCCCATTACATTATGAGCTCCTTGAGGACAGGGACTGTCTTTTGCATCATTTTGTATTCCCAGTGCTTAGCACAGTGCCTGGCACATAGTAGGTGTTTAATAAATGTTTGATGATGGACTCTTCTCTTGTTTTTTTTTTCAGCCCTTTGCAATCTGTCTTCTTCCTCATCACAGGCCTGGAACTCCTGAGAAAGGAGAACACAGTTACCAGTGAGATCTTAGTCGCTAAATCTAATGGTCTTTAAAAAGCCATCATCCTTTTTTTCTGCAACATTTGATACTGTTGGCTTCTTCTTTTGAGTACTCTCTCTGCTTAGCTCTCTCTCTCTTTCTCAGTTCTCCTCCTATCTGTGTGACCACCACTTTTCATTCTCCTTTGCTGGATCAGTATCGATATCCTGCCCTCTAACTGTGGGTGTACCCCAAAGCTCTGTCCTAAGCTCTCTTCTCTTCTGTCTCTCTTATGTCTCTCTCCATATCTCTCTGTCTCTCCATCTCTATCTCTTCCTCCCTCCCTCCTCTCCATCTCTGTCTGTGTGTGTCTCTCTCTCCTCTCTGTCTCTGTCTGTCTGTCTCTGTCTCTGTCTCTGTCTCTGTCTCTCTCTCCTCTCTCTCCTATACTGATGACTATCAGATCTATACATCTCCCCTAAGCTCCACTTGCACATCACATACTAGTTATTGGACATTTAGACCTGGATGCCCAATGTGCGTCTCAAACTCAACGTGTCCAAAATAGATCTCATTATCTTTTTCCCCCAAACCTCTGTCTTCTAAATTTCCCTGTCTCTGAAGAGGGCACCACCACCTTTTCAGTTACCCAGATTTGTAACCTTGGTATCATCTTGGGCTCTTCATTTTCACTTGATTCACAATCCAGTTGCTGATAAATCATGTTGCTTCTATGAACTCTTCCACATCTCTCATGAAGTTTTGTGCTCCCACAGTCACACCCTACCTAGCTCAGGCTCCCATAATCCCTCTCCTGGACTATTGCAGTAACCTCCTAATTGACTGGCCAGCCTTGAGTCTCCCCCTTCACCAAACCATTTTCTTTACACCTGCCAATGATTTTCCTGTACACATCTGACCATGTCATCCTTTCATCTCGATAAACTCCAGTGGTTCCCTATTTCCTGTAGGTTTAAATACATACTACTCTGTCTGGCATTTTAAGCCCTTCCCAACCTGGTCCCATCCTACCTTCCTAGCCTTACAGCACATTACTTCCCTCCCCACATGTTACAGTGCAGTCAAATTGGCCTCCTTACTGTCCCTCACATATAGCACATCATCTCCAGTCTTTGTCTCATCTTCTTGACTTTGTACTGAAGGTTTCCTAAGCCTGAAATGCTTTCTCTTTTCACTTCCAGCTCTTAGAATCCCTAGCTTTCTTCAGGGCTTAGCTCATGTCACCTTCTACATGGAGTCTCTTCTGATCTTCCCAGATACTGGTGCCTTCCCTCGCAGTTATCTTGTATCTATTGTGTTGCGTTGTATCTACACATAATGTATATGTTGTCTCTCTTTTCTAGATTGTAAGAAAGTGACTATTTTTTTCTTTGTATTTTGTAGAAACACCAGTGCTTGGTGTTTAGTAAGGGATTAATGAATGCTTGTTACTTTAGTGACTGAAATAGTCCCTGCCCTCAAGGAGCATACATTCTATAGGAGGGTAATGACAGGTACAACAAGTCTATATATTGTTGCTTCTGCTGCTGCTGTTGTTGTTTGCCCTTCTTTCTCCAAGAGGACTGAGGACATCTTGACTTGTGGGTGATTTGGACAAGAGTGAGGCAGATCTGTGCAAAGTCGTCAGTTTCCCCGGGGTGGCGGGACTCTAACAGCTGGGGGAATCAGGAAAGGCTTCATGTAGTAGATGGTGCTTGAAGCTGAGCTTTGAAGGAAACCAGAGATTCTAAGAAGGCAAAGGTGAGGATCAAGTGCATTCTAGGCAGGGATTGGGGGCAGTCTGAGCGAAAACATGGAGTTAGGAAATGGAGTGTCTGTTTTGGGGAATGATAAGGCCAGTTTAACTAGATTAAAGAGTGTGTGAAGTGGAGAGATGTATGAGAAAACTCAGAGAGGTAGGATGACGTCAGGTTGTAAAGGATTTTAAATGCCAAACTGGTCAAACAAAGGCAAAGAGACAAGGGACACAGGGACTGGAGATGAAGTGCTGTGTGTGAGGTACAGTGAGGAGGCCAGTTTGCATTTGTTCCTAGGCATAACAGGGAGCCCTTAGTGTTTATTGAGTAACAGAGTGACACAGTCAGACCTGTGCTTCAAGACTATTGCTTTGGCAGCTGAGTGGAAGGTGGATTGAAAAAAGGCTAGACTTGAGTGCAGAGAGACCAGTTAGGAATTTATTGTATAGTCCATTTGGGCAGCCAAATGGTGCTGTACATAAAGCACCAGGCCTGGAGCCAGGAAGATTCAAATCTGGCCTCAGACACTTACTAGCTATGTGACCTTGGGCAAGTCACCTAGCCCTGTTTGCTTTAGTTTCCTCATCTGTAAAATGAGCTGGAGAAGGAAATGGCAAACCACTCCAGTATCTTTGCCAAAGAAAACCCCGAAATGGGGTCATGGAGAGTCAGACACGACTGAAATGATTGAACAACATAAACAACCATGTGAAAGTTGATGAAAAATAGAACCAAGATTGTGGCCCTTTGAGTAGAGAAACAGATAGATGCTAAAAAGGTGAAGGTAGAATTAATAATTAATAATAGGTAGCATTTATAGTGCTTTAAGGTTTGCAAAGTGCTTTATATATGCTATCTAGTTTCAGCCTCACAACAACTCTGGGAGGAAAGTACTCCTATTATCCCCATTTTACAGATGAGGAATCTGGGGCTAAGACACTTGCTTACAGTCACTCAGCTTGTAAGTATCTGACACAGGATTCCAACTCAGATCTTCTTGACTGCGAGTCTAATTTCTAGCTGCTTAGAATTGCCCAGATTCTACCATTTGTTAAATATTTACTGCATGTAGACTGTGTTAGACCATGGAGGAGATGAAAAGTTTAGATAAGGTCAAGACCCTGATGACAAGGAGAATATAGTTTGGTTAGGGGGTTCTGACATATACATATATCTAGAGTTGCAAAGGATCCTAGGGGACATCCCATCCTTTAGATGGGATAACTGAGACCCAGAGAGGTGCCCAAGGTCCCACAGGCAGTAAGTGAGGAGGGCCAGTAAAGCATTCCTTTAGATTGAGGTAGATGGTATAAATATTACCAAGCAGGATGGCTCAGGGGAGAAAGCGTTGGCCTTGAAGTCAGAGGACCAGGGTTTGAACTCTATCTCTTTTACTTCCCACCTCTATGACCTTGGGCTAGTTGCTATCTCTCTGGGCCTCAGTTTCCTCCTCTGTAAAAAGGGGAGGTTGGAACCTCTAAGCTTCCTTTCAGCTCAGAAATCTATGGAATTTTAATCCCTTTTCCACAGATGGGGAAGCAGGCACAGAGGAGTTAGAGGGCTTTCCCAGAGTCACACAGCTACTGCAAAGTATCAGAGCCATTCAAACTCAGGCCTGTTGGCTCTAAGCCCAGGGTGCCCTCTGTAACTATAGCAAAAAGGAATACATGGTAAGTTAGGTACAAAATGATGTTGAGGAATGTGGGGGAAGATCAGAAGGATTTAGGGAGGAGGCAGCATTGGAGCTAGGTTACAAATGATGGACAAGATTTCAACAGGTGGGGTAAAAGAGGAGAGGACATTCCAGGCATAGAGAACAGGTCACAGAGGTGAGGAAGTGCAGGAAACAGACAGGGTACAGTGAAAAGCCAGCCTGTTCTTGTTGCTGTCCAGTTGTTTCAGTCTTGTCCAACTATTTGTGACCCCATTTGATAGTTTCCTTGGCAAAGATACTGGAGTGGCTCTCCATTTCCTTCTCCAGTTTATTTTACAGATGAGGAAACTGAGGCAAACAGGGTTAAGTGACTTACCCAGGGTCACACAGCTAGTAAGTGTCTGAGGCCAGATTTGAACTCAGGAAAGTGAGCCTTCCTGACTTCAGGCCTGGTACTCTATCCACTGTGCTACCTAGCTGCCCGCTACTTTACTCTAGGCTACTCTACACTCACTCTAGCCAAACCTGATCTTCCCCTATCCCAGTGTGTCCCCTCACTTTTCTCCACCTTCATGGCCAGCTCCCTGTACCTAGCATCCTTTCCCTTTCCTCCCCTCCTCTGACTTGTTCCATTCCTATCCAAATAATCCCTCTCTTTCCATACCAGTTTCTTCAGTGTTTTCATTCTCTCCCTGGAGTCTTCAATCCTATTGGTCTCAGTGAAGTCATTGTGTTTATCTGTAAAAATATCCAAGTCCCCATTAGTGAAACTAGTGATGTCCCAGGGAGTTTTAACCTTTTTGTGTGTCAAGGACCCCTTGGGCAGTTTGGTGAAGCCTGTGAACCCAAGTAAATGCCACCTCCTTATCCAGGAAGCCTTCTGTCATCTCTCTGTCCTACTCACCTCCTCTTCAATTGAGTTAATAATTCAGTTAATAAAGACCTCTGCCCCCTCAGACCTTACCTAATGCCTTTTTTATATCTGTTGTGCATTTATGCATATAAAAATAATTTTATTTACATCTGTAATTTGTGCCTCACCTTCATTTTCCAATTTATCGCTCCTCCTCCCCTACCTATTGAGCTGTCTCTTAGAACAAAGAATAAAAAAGTAAGAGAATAAGCTGTTTAGTAAAATTAACCAACGCAAGAGTCAGTGCCAACTTGATTACATATTCAGTGTTCCATATCCATATTCTCCCACTTCTGCCAAGAAGGGAAGGGAGCTGCCTTCTCATATATTTTCTTTGAGGAAAAACTCAGTCATCAGCATTCCCAAGCTTTCCTCTTAAACATTTTTATTGTTCTTTCTTGAATTCTTGTTGCATATATATTCTCATCAAAGTTATTTATGGATGTGCCATGCCCCTTCTGGACTATAAGTTCTATGATGATTATGAGGACAGTAATAATAATAATAGTAATAAAGTCTTGTATCCTCCAGCACCCAACATGGTGCTATGTATGCATTTGGAACCTACTAGCTATTGAGTTGAATTGCTTGAAAATGTTTACTCAAAAGATACTGTGGTCACCGCCCTGGAGCTGCTCTCTCATTGGGCTGAAGTGGAGGGAGGAGGAGGTAGGGGCTTTGTTGGGCTTGTGAGGGACTTCCTGACTCTCTTCTTTACTTCCTAGCGTTGGCAAGACCTCAATGTCATCAGCAGTCTCCTCAAGTCATTCTTCAGAAAACTGCCAGAGCCTCTGTTCACTGATGGTGAGTGGCTGTAGGGGGAATGGAGAAGAAATGTTTCTCTCTACAAGCCTCTTTTGAGTGGAAGGCCTAATAGTGAGCCAACTTCCTGAGTTTCTGAAGAGACTCCATCCTCCTGTACTGGTCTGGCAGTTGCTGGTAGACTGATCTCTAGATAACATTCTCCTTCTCCCCTCCTGAATTTTGATTTCTGAGATAAGTAGGTACTCTCTTCTAAGCATTGTCCATTAGCTTTTTTCTCTCTTGGCCAGATAGACACAAGGGATATTTGAATACAAACAATGATAGATCAGAGAGTGCCATGAATGGCAGTACAATGGTATTTATGATAATGAACACACCCAAAGATGGATACCCATAGCCATCCCTCCTATTCTCAGTCCAGCAAGTGATTTCCTCAATGATATTAACCATGAGTGGCAGAGTTGGGTTTTTTTTTAACCTAGCATCTATGAACTTGTTTTCTTAATATTTTGATAATTGTATTTCAGTATAATTGGTTCTCTTTGTAATTCTATGTATTTTATCTCATACATTTAAGAGCATCATCCTGAGAAGGGGGTTCACAGGCTTCACCAAACTGCCCAAGGGGTCCTTGACACACAAAAAGGTTAAAACTCCCCAGGACATCACTAGTTTCACTAATGGAGATTTGTATACTTTTACAGATAAATACAATGACTTCATTGAGGCCAATAGGATTGAAGACTCCAGGGAGAGAATGAAAACACTGCGGAAACTGGTATGGAAAGAGAGGGATTATTTGGAAAGAGAGGGAGACAGATGTGTTATAAGAAGAAGAACCAGTACTCCTTCACTGGGAATCGAGAGGTCTGGGTTTTTGTCTCGGTTCTGCCGTTAATTTACTCTGTGATATTAGACGAGTCACTTCCCCACTTGGTTTCCTTCACTGTAAATTGAAGGGACTGGCCTGGATGGTCTCTAGTTTCCTTCTAAAATCCGGCGGTTCTAGGGGATCATTCTTCACAAAACTCTTCAGGTGTGGCCACGGCTCCCACCCCTCCTTTTACTACTACTTCCCTGCTTCTGAACCGGCAAATCACAAAGATTAGGGAAAGGGGGGAAGGAGGAGATAAGGAGAAAGAAGACTCAGTATCTGCTCTTGGAAACTCCCAGTCTCGCGGGGGAGGCCTGGCATTTACCCTCAAGAAGACCCATCATTGTCACTAGTTTGCACAATATATTACACGTGTTATCTTACAATAACCTTGTGAGGTAGGTACTCTTAGTATCCCCATCTTACAGATAAGGAAACCAAGTCTGATTTGCCCAAGGTAACATGGTGAATAAGTGTCTCAGGCAGGATTTGAACCTAGAGTTTCCTATCTATCACTTTACCCATTATGTCACACTGACTTCAGGGGAGTTCAGTCTTCTGAACAGATTGGGGACAGCGTATAGGTCAGAGGATACATTTGGAGAAAGTAAAGAACTTAGGAGTGTATATGGGGGGTAAGTAATGTTGTAGAAGCCTTGAAGGGAATGCTGCAGAAGAGGATTGTGGACAGATTAGAAGAAGCTGACATAGCCCTAGTCCCTGTTCTTTCCTCTCTCTCTTCTAGATCCGGGACCTTCCTGGTCACTACTATGAAACGCTCAAATTCCTTGTGGGGCACCTGAAAACCATTGCTGACCACTCAGAGAAGAACAAGGTTGGTAAGCAGGAATAGGAGAGGAAAAAGCCAGGATTTACCCCTGGGGCTCTAGTGAGCCAGCTTATAAAATGAAAGTACCACCTCCCCCACCCCTGGCAGAAATTCCCTTTGCACCTCTAGAGGTCAAGGCCTTGTGCCTCTGTGAAGTCCAGCCCTTTACCTAGCCTGAGAGGTCTGTCTTCTGGTCTCTTGAGATGGAGACCTCAGAGCCTCTTAGGGTTTCCCATCAATCCTTGCTGGGAGTCTGACCTTGCACCTAGCCACAATACTTCCTACTGAATTCCCAATTGATTGTTGGCCTCTCTCCCTTGGCTCTGAGTGGAATAGGACTTCTTCCAATTTTTAAAATACAATCAGGTCTGCCTTCACTTGTCCCTTTCAGGGTTTCCTGCTTCAAACAACTGGGAAGTCCTATCTACCATTTAACCTCTTTCTCTTTTCTTAAGTCCATCTTGTATGGAATAAGCTTGCAGATTACATGCTTTGATTCACATGTGTACTTCCATTTGCATTATATGTGTTCGATACGTTATTCTCCCCTATTAGAATGGGAGCTCTTTGAGAGCTGTTGTGTTGTTATTTTGTCTTTGTTCCTCAAACACTTAACACAGTGCCTGGTCCATGGTCGGCACTTAATCAAAGCTTGTTGACTTGACTTGACTTTCTGTGCCTATTTCTTAGGACAGTGTCGGTAAATGTTTCTGACTAACTGGGGCTGCCCCATTTTAGAGCTCACTAAGCAAGTGAGACTGATAGGGAGGGAGGGAGGGGGAGTTGTAGATGGGGGTGCCTAAGAGAGAGGGAGCTCTGTGGCATGTGGACAGAGCCAGAAAGAGGGAAGATTGAAGACCTTTGGGAATGGGTTAGAGGAGAAAGAGTAGAAACCATTGACCGTCATTTACTTTCCCTTCCTTCACAAGATGGAGCCCCGTAACCTGGCACTAGTATTTGGGCCCACGCTGGTGAGAACATCTGAAGACAACATGACAGATATGGTGACTCACATGCCTGACCGGTACAAGATCGTAGAGACGCTTATCCAGCATGTAAGGAGACCTTGCTTTATGTATATTTACCTATAGCTATGATGACCATACAGCCTAGATTTTCCTAGATAGTACCAATTCAGGCCTTCTGTTCCATTCCCAAATCAGAGAAATATCCTATGTCAGGCTGTATGTGCCTATTAGGATACATAGGGTTCCTGCCTAACTACAACCCGGACTTAGCTCTACATGACATACACTGTACTTTTATGAACCCTAGGTCAGGTTGTTCATTGTTGTTCAGTCATTTCAGTCACGTCCAACTCTTCATAACTCCATTTGGAGTTTTCTTGGCAGAGATACTAGAGTGGTTTACCATTTCCTTCTCCAGCTCATTTGACAGGTAGGGGAACTAAGCTAAACGGAATTGAGGGACTAGCCCAGCATCACACACCTAGTAAGTGTCTGAGGCCAGATTTGGATTCAGGTCTTCCTGATTCCAGGCCTGGCATTCTATCCACTGTGCCACCTAGCTCCTCCTATGGTAGAACTGGAATTCAAATACTCCTGCTATCCCCTACCACCAGTGCTCACCTGCTCTCTGATTTGTTTTTCCAGTAGTAGGGGTGAGTTGTACCAAGCCACTTATATTCTCACCATAAACAATAGGCCACATTTGGATGAGGATACCATCAGTGACTGGGGAATGGGGACTTTTAACTCTGTGAGGGTGAGAACCCTATCCCTGGTGGAGAAGCCCCAGGGCTGGCTCTGATCTCTACCCCCAGTGAAAGAACCAGCCTAGCCTGTGGGTAATTAATCAGTTCTCAATGAGCTCTTTCAAGTATATAATTTCTAACCCATTTCTTCCCTCTACTCCCTCTACCCATCCCCAACTCCTTCCTGGTTGTGTACCACCTTCTCCGCTAGTCTGAGTGTATTTGGAGATTGAAAACTGTTTTGTTTTTTTTTAAATAGCATTTTATTTTTTCCCATTATATGTAAAGATAATTTTTAACATTCATTTTTATAAAATTTTGAGTTCCAAATTTTTCTCCCTCCCTCCCCTCCACTATTCCTGAAACAGTAAGCAATTTGATATAGATCATATATGTGTGATCATATAAAATATATTTCAATATTAGAAACCGAAAACTTTTTAACATGAGTCACTTTACTCAACAAATTGACAATTTTTTGTTAAACACCTACTGTATACCGGGGATGTAAGTACAAAGAATGAAGCAAACCTTACTTGTAATTAATTTACATTTTAATTGGGGAGACAAGTATGTATAGAAATATATACATACAAACATAAAGTTAAAAAAAAATAAAAGGTAGTTTGGGAGGGTGAAAGCATTAGCAGTTGGGGGGAGATCAGGAGAGTTCCTGAGCTGCATTTTAAAGGAAGAGAAGGACTCCGTGAGGAGGAGGTAAGGAAAGGATGCATTCCAGGCAGGAGGGAGGGGCAGTACAAAGGCTTGGAGATGGGAGATGAAATGTTATGAGTGAGGAACAGATCGAAGGTCAGTTTGGCTGCATCTCAGAATGCAAGGGATGATGAGGCAGGTGGAATAATCCGAAGGGTGTTGCAGCAATGTAGGCAGGAAGTGATGAGGACCTCAACTAAGGTGGCAGCTATGAGGGGAGATAAGGGATTGGATTCAAGAAATGGTGTAGGGGCAGCTAGGTTGGCCCTGAAGTCAGGAGGACCTGAGTTCAAATCTGGCCTCAGACCAAACGCTTGACACTTACTAGCTGTGTGACCCTGGGCAAGTCACTTAACCCCAATTGCTTAAAAAAAAAAACGGTGTGGCAAATGATTACTATATTGTATGTAGGGAGGGGAAGGGTGAAGGCATGGGGATAAAGCTGACATTACAAATCTGGGAGACTGGAAGGATGATAGTGTCTTTGACAGACTGTTGTTGTTCCTTGGTTTTCGAAGAGGACCAGTGCTATCAGGAGGGCGATGTCTTGGCTTGAAAGTGAATTGGGTTTAAGTGAGGCAGAGCTGTGCAGTCATTGGCTCCAGAATTATTGGATTCCAGTGGCAAGACATGGGTCAGGATGACTGGAGATGGCCCAGGATGCAATGGGAGACCTTGGCCTTTTTAAGTCAAGGTCTTTCCCAGGTCTCAGTTTGTCTGAGGCAACACTCATTCAGTAGTTAAAGGATAGGTCGGAATTGAGGTAAAAGATGGCTTAGTTTGCCTTCACAAAAAATCAGTCGGGGAGGGGGAAACTCTCAGAGTTTCTGGTCTTTGAGAAAAATAAGGGAGCCCAAGTTTCCTCCTCTGCAGAGTATAGATAAGAATGGAGCTGGTGGTGATTCTAATTAATTGATCTATGGGGAATAGAATGGCCACTAGGCAGCTTGGTGTAGTGGAGAAAGAGCTGACTTCTGAACCAGGAAGACCTGGATTCAAGCCCTGTTTCTGATGCCTTCTGACTGTGTGACCTTGGGCGAGTCATTGAACTTTTCAGTTCTCTAGGCAACTCTTTAAAACTAGAAGTTGCAGAGAACATGTTGACCTGTAGTGGTAGAGGGAGTTTCTCCATCTGAGAGTTCCTTGTGCCAATTAAATCAGGTCTGAGTGGCTAGAATGCCAGATCTGGAATCAGGAAGACTGGAGTTCAAATCTGGCCTCAGACACTTACTAGTTGTGCGACCTTGGGCAAGTCGCTTAATACTGTCTGCCTCAGTTTCCTTATCTGTAAAAATGAGCTGGAGAAGGAAATGAAACCACTCCAGTATCTTTGCCAAGAAAATCTCAAATGGGGTCAGGAAGAGTCAGACTGTAAAATGACTGAACAATAGGAGTCCAAGATGCAGGGGCCAGAAGGGAGAGTGTTCCAGGGCTGGCAGGCAGCCTGTACAAAAGCACTGAGATTGCAGAGGGAATATTGTGACCAGTTTGGCTGGAATGTAGAATGCGTGAAGGGCAGTAATGTGATTTCCACATGGAAGGATAGGTTGCAGTGAGATTTCAGAGGGCTCAAATGACGAACAAAAAAGTTTGTGTTTTATTCTGGAAGCAATAGGGAGCTACTGAAACTTCTTGAACTGAGGAGTGACACAGTCAGAACTATCATTTCCTAGGCTGGTAGCTCAAAAAAATGTATCAGTCATTAGTGTATAAATTTGTTATTATGACACTTGGCAGAATCTCTCACAATATCCTTGTGGACAAGATGGATAAGCGATGAATAGACTGGATAGTAATACAGTTAGGTGGGCTTAGTATTGTTTATTTTTTTTAATTTTTTTTTAATTTTTAGGCAATTGGGGTTAAATGACTTGCCCAGGGTCACACAGCTAGTAAGTGTCAAGTGTTTGGTCTGAGGCTGGATTTGAACTCAGGTCCTCCTGACTTCAGGGCCGGTGCTCTATCCACTGCACCACCTAGTTGCCCCTCAAAGAGTATTGTTTAATGGAACATTGCCAACCTGGAAAAGAGGTCTCTAGTGGAGTGCAGCAGGGCTCTAACTTTGGCCTCAGTGATATGAAATAAATAGAATGATTATTAGATTTAAAGATGAAAATAAGTTGGGATGCCTATCTAACATATTAGATAATAATTTTTCTCATTAGCCCTATTAGACTGTGATCTCCTTGAGGTAGGGGTTGTATTTTTTTATTTTTTTTGCCTTTCTTTGTATACCTAGTACATAATGGCTCTTAATAAATGTTCATTTATCTGCCTTGATAATATTAGGTTACATTGATACAATGAGACTGTCAATATCTTCCATTAAGGTTTGCAAAGTACTTTTATCACAATAACTCTTGGAGGTAGATGGTGTAAATATTATTATCCCCATTTTGTAGATGAGGAAACTGAGGTGCAGGGAGGTTGAGCATCCTGTCTGTGATCATATACATAGCAAACACATGAGCTGGGATTCAAACCCAAGTCTCCTGACTCCAGTACTCTGTCTACATGATACCTTGGCTGAGCTGACAGACTCAGTATTGGAAATCTAACCATTTCAATCAATGTACTAGTATTTACTAAACAGCTATTATGTGCCCATCATCATCATCATTGTCATTGTCATCATCATTAGCATTTCTATATCACTCTAAAGTTTTGCAAAGCACTTTCCAAATATCTCATTTTATCCTCTCAACAGCCCTGACTCCAGGCCCCTCTGTCCACTGTCCCTCAGTATTAAGCATTGACAATACAAAGACAAAAGTGTTGCAACTCCTACCTTCAAGGAGCTTATATTCTAATGGGGTGGACAATACATATGTAACAAATAGATATATAATATGCAGAAAATGAAGTTATTTTCTTGTCCCATTCTTTGTGACCCCTTTTGGGGTTTTCTTGGCAGAGATACTGGAGAGGTTTGCCATTTCCTTCTCCAGCTCATTTTACAGGTGAGGAAACTGAGGCAAACAGGGTTAAGTGACTTGTCCAGGGTCACACAGCTAGTAAGTGTCTGAGGCCAGATTTGAACTCTATCCCCTGTGCCACCTAGCTCCCCTGAGTACAGGGTGCTTGTGGGAGGGAGGACACTAGGAGCAGGGATCAGGAAAGGCTTCATTCAGAAAGTGTTGAGCCGAGTCTTGAGCGAAGCCAGGGGATTCCAGGAGGCCAAGGTGAGGAGGGAGAACATTCCAGGTTTGGGGTGCAGCCAATTCAAAGGTATGGAGTGGCGTGTGTGCAGGGTATCAAAGAGGCCAATATGACTGGACTGAAGAGTGTAAGAAAGAAAATAATGCAGAATAAGAGTGGAAAGATGGAAAGAAGCCAGGTTGTAAAGAACCTTCAATATGAATGGAGGAATTTATTTTTGATCCCAGGGACAATAGGGAGCCATTAGAATTTATTGAGTAGGGGGTGAGGGTGGTGACATGATCAGATCTGAGCTTCAGGAAAATTACTTTAGTAGCTGAGGGGAGGATGAATTGGAGAGGGGAAGACATTTAATATGTGATTTCATTGTGTGCGAAACTCTGACATGTGGCTATTCCTGTATTTTTTTTGGGGGGGGGCTAGGCGATGGGGTTAAGTGACTTGCCCAGGGTCACACAGCTAGTAAGTATCAAGTGTCTGAGGCCGGATTTGAACTCAGGTCCTCCTGACTCCAGGGCCGGTGCTCTATCCACTGCACCACCTAGCTGCCCCTTATTCCTGCATTTTTATCTTCTGTAATTTTAACATTCTGGAGAGAGGCCTGAGATAGCATTTATATGGTGCCTTAAGGTTTGCAGAGCTACATATGTTATCACATTTGATCCTCACCACAACCTTGTGAGGTAGGTGCTATTACTAGCCCCATTTTGTAGATAAGGAAACTGAGGCACACAGAAGTTAAGTGGCTTGCCCAGGTCCCACAGCTAAGTCATTGTCTGCAGCAGGATTAGAACTTGGGTCTGGAGATTAGAAATCCAGCGTTTTCTCTGCTATACCATCTAGTCGAGATATTTAAAAGGTTATATGACTCCTTCATGGTGACAGAGCTAGTGTGTCTCAGAGGCAGTACTTGAATCCAAGTCTTTGCTGCCTCTGCCAATCAATCAGCAGCCTTTTGTTGAGTATCTGCTGTATGCCAGGCACTACAGTGGGCTTCAGAGATGACAAATACAAAAGTGAGATGGTCCCTGCCCTCAGGGTGCTTACATTCTATTGGGGAGGCAACGGGCACATCTGTAAGCATATACAATACGCATGCAAAGCAAATGTAAGGTAAGCTGGGAGGGGAAGACAGCAGCAGCTGGGGAGATCCTATGCAGAATTGATGTGTGCATAAGATAAGTCTGTAAGGAAGCCAGGAATTCCAAGGGAAGGAGGTGGTAAGGGAAAGCATTTGAGGATATAGAGTGTTGCATGGGGGTAGTACGGTATGTATGGATGAATTGAAAAGAAAGGGGGGAAGCTAGGTGGCTCAGTGGATACAGCATCGGCCCTGAAGTCAGGAGGATCTGAGTTCAAATCCGGCCCCAGACCAAACACTCGACACTTACTAGCTGTGTGACCCTGGGCAAGTCACTTAACGCCAATTGCCTAAAAAAAAAAAAAAAAAGTAAAGAAAGGGAACAAAATGTCTGGAAAGGTAATATACAGCCAGGCTGTGAAGAGCTTTAAATGCCAAACAGAGGAGCTAATATTTGATCCTAAGGGCAGCTAAGTGGCGTGGTGCATAGAGCACTGGACTTGGAATCAGGAAGACTCATCTTCCTGAGTTCAAATCTGGCCTCAGACTTTTACTAGCTGTGTGACCCTGGGCAAGTCACTTAACCCTGTTTGCCTCAGTTTCCTCACCTGTCAAATGAGAAGAAAATGGCAAACTCCTCCAGTATCTTTGCCAAATGGGGTCACAAAGAATCAGACGTGACTAAAATGACTGCACAACAAACATTTGATCCTAGAGATGATCGGCAACTGCCGGTGTGGAGTGACACGCTCATACTTGTGATTTAGGAAAATAATTTTGGTGCCAGTGTGGAGGATGGTTGGAGTCAAGAGAGGCTTGGGACAGAGGGGCCAATCTAGAGACTATGATGAGAATCTGAACTGGGGCAGTGACTGTGGGAATGGGCGAAGGGAGGCAGGCATGAGAAATGAATAAGCGAATGAAAGAAAAGGCGTGTGTTAAGCATTTACTGGGTGAAAACCATTGGGCCAAAACCAGGGATACAAATAGAAAGGTAAGCCGTCTGTTCTCAAGGAGCTATATTTTAATAGAAATAGAGAAGGCTTCAGCTGCAAGTCAGATGGTCCTTAGAGTGCTGGCAGCAGAGAGAGATGTTATGTTGATAGAAATGACAAGATTTGGCAACTGATTGGACATATGGGGTGAGGGAGGAGTCGGGGATGACACTGAGTCTGTGAACCTGGGGGACTGGGTGTTCTTGACAGAAACGGGAAAGTTTGGAAGAAGGGTGGATTTAGGAGGGAGGATAATGAGCTCAGTTTTGGAAATGTTGCATCTGAGATGCCTACAGAGCATCCAGTTAGAAATATTCATTAGGCATTTGGTGACTTGGGACAGAGCTGAGGAAAAGCTGGGATTGGATCTGTGAGTCATTGGCAGAGAGAGGATAATTGAACCCATGAGAACTGATGAGCATAGGGGAAAAAAGATAAGAGGGCCCAGAGCAGAGCCTTAGGCTCCACCCACAGTTAGTGGGTGTGACATGAATGATGATCCAGCAAAGCAGAATGAAATGAGTGGTCAGACAGGTAGGAGAGGGACTGAGAGAGAGAGACAGAGACAGAGACAGAGAGACAGAGACAGAGAGAGAGAAAGGGAGAGAGAGGGAGGGAAGGAGAGAGAGAGAAAGGGAGAGAGACAGAGACAGAGAGAGACAGAGACAAAGAGAGACAGAGAAAGGGAGACAGAGGGAGGGAAGGAAAGAGAGAAAAAGGAGAGGGGAGAGAGAGGGAGAGAAGAAAAAGAGAGAGACAAAGAGAGAAGGAGGAGAG
>NW_020954579.1:2943012-2943120 GCF_900497805.2 Vombatus ursinus | reverse complement strand
AGAGAGAAGGGAGAGAGAGGAAAAGAAGGGGAGAGGGGAAAGGAGAGAGGGAGAGAGAGAAAGAGAGAGGGAAGGAGGGAGGAGAGAGAGAGAAAAAGGATTGGGGAG
>NW_020954579.1:2932142-2943002 GCF_900497805.2 Vombatus ursinus | reverse complement strand
CAGAGAGGGAGAGAGAGGAAAAGAGGGGGAGAGGGGAAAGGAGAGAGAGACAGAGAGAGAGGGAGGGAGGGGAGGGGCAAGAGAGAGAAAGAGAAGGAGGGAGGAGAGGGAGGGAAGGAGAGAGAAAAAGGAGAGACAGAAAGACAGAAACAGAGACACACAGAGAAGGAGGCCGGGAGGAAGGAGAGGGAGAGGGAACAACAGCAGTGTCATGAAAACCCTGAGAAGGCGGTCAACAGTGTCGTATTCTGCAGAGAGGTCAAGAAGGAATAAGATTAAGAAATGTTCATAGATTTGGCAATTACAAGATCACTGGTAACTTTGGAATGAGGAATTTTAATTGAATGATGATGTCAGAACCCATAGGGTTTAGAAGAGAGTGAGTAGAGAGGAAGTAGAGGTAACAAGTGTAAAAAGCTTTTTCAGGCAATTTGGCTGAGAAAGGGAAGAGAAATGTAGAATGATGGCTAGTAGAATTGGGAAAATCTATTAAGTGGAATTTGGTTTTTTTTTTGAAGATGAATGGAGGCAGCAGAGAAGCAATCAGTCGACGGGGGGAGATTGAATATTAGAGAGAGAAGGGGGGATAGTGGCAGCAATATGCTGGAAAAGAGAGATCCCCTCTAGGGGTAAATACAGAGGAACAAGGCCACCTCTTTATGGAGACTTGAGTAAAGGAAGAGACAGTAGAGAATGACGTCAAGGGATTATGAAATAAATGAGTTGAAGAGAGAATTCAAGGAAATGACCTTGATTTTCTCAATATAATAGGATGCAAGGTCCTCAGATGAGAAGGCAGGGGGAGAAGGTTGCTGTGGGAGATCTGAAGACAAAAAAAAGTTTTGAAATAATTTCTGCAGTGAGTGGTGCAAGGAATCAATTTGGGAGAAGCAGACAGATTGAGTTGCTGCAATAAAGCCCCAATTAAGATCAGATGACATATATTTGCAGTGGGCCCAGTCAGCACAGTTGTATCACTTCTTTCAGTTCCATTCAGCAAGTGTGTGAATTGTGACGGAGAAGGTGGATGGTGGAAATAATCTGGCAAGGGATTCGATAGCATATAGGAGAACTAGCTCACCAAGTGGTCTTGATTAGAAGGAAAAGAGCGAGAGCCTGGGAAAAAGTACTGAGGGGTGAGCGATTGAAGCTCAAGTTGGGAATGATTTAGGAGGAGTCAGGAATAGGGGAGAGATGGAATGATAGGAGATTCTGATAGGAAGAAGGCATTTCAGAGTTCACGATCAGAAAATTGCTGCACTTCTGGGTGACGGCAAGGTCAAAAGTATGGCCGTGTCCATTGAAATGGAATTGAAGTGGAAGAATAGGTGATGAGAGTTGAGTAGTTTGAGGAATTGGGAAATTAGGGTATTCGAGGGAACATTGACATGTAAGTTTAAGTACCCTAGGAGAAGGACAGGAGTTGGGGTAGAGGAGACTGTGAGCAAGGCACTGAACTCCTTAAGAAAGAAGGGAGAATGTTTGGGCCTAGCACACTGTAGCCACCAGGATCTGAATTGGGTGATAAATGTGGATAGTGTTAACCTCAAGGGAGGAGTGATGGCAAGTGCTTGAGGTAGAGAAAGAGTCTTCTGACTCTTCTTCCAGGACCGGTGCTTTGGGGAGGGGGTTGGGGGTGCACTGGACAGCGGGAGGGGTATGAAAGAAGCTGCAGTCAGTACTGGAAAGGTTAACCAGGGACACAGTGTTGTGCGGGGGGAGCCAGACATTTGATTTGAAGAACGTGGAGGGACACGATAGTTATCCAAGTATTTGAAGAATAATAACTTCAGAAAAGGTGTTAGATTTCTTTTGCTTAAGAGTTAGGGCTAGGACGAGGACACGGAGTTAGGACTAGGGCCAGAGAGATGGAGATTTGGGCTCCTTATAAAGAATTTCTTAATAATTAGAGCTGTCCTAAAATGGAATGGGCTATGTTGGTATTTGGTTAGCTCTCTGTCACTGGAGTTTTTTCAGGCGGAGGTTAGATGACCATTTGTCAGGCATGTTATAGCACTTTTCAGCAGCATGTAAATGATGAGTGAAGCAGAATTGCAGCGGCTCAAAAGAAATGTGAGACATCTCCACGCCAAATGTTCATGTGGACTATTTGTGCCTGACCTGCAGTAAAGTGTTCTGAGCTTGTATTGGTCCGATCAGCCACAGTCGGACACACTGCACCTTGACCCCAACATAGTGATGTCATTTTGGTTCTCTCCAAGGATGAAGGACAAAAACCAACCAACCAACTGTATCACATTTCTTAAAAGGCCCTAAATGGCCTTTTAAGATATCCTCCAGCTCTGAGGTTTTGATCTCTCTCTCTCTCTCTCTCTCTCTCCTTACTGGACTTCTCCTTCTTGTGTCTTAGTTTACCCTTTGAGCCAAGCCAGTTTATGAGCAGGAGGGTGGTACTGGGGGCATATTCATTTATCTGTTCTTGGAATACACCTCCTGCCCCAATGTAACCCCCCTCCCCACCTTGTTTTCTCTGCAGTCGGACTGGTTCTTCAGTGATGATGAAGAAAAGGGAGAGAGAGTAAGTGATTTTGAGGGCTTTTGGGGAGAAGGAGAGTCCCCTTGAGTGGGGTTAGGAGGATAATATCACAGAAGACATCAAAACATATGGTAGATGGAGAGGGCACAGGGAAGTGTCCCCAGAGTTCAATGTTGGACACTTCATGGGTAGGGATGAAGGAGGAAGGGAATTGGAAAGGAAACTTGTCTTTGTCCTGAGGAGCTCTCAATCTGATGACAGAGACTCAGTCATTGCCCTCAGGGAACTTCTTGTCCTTCTGGGAAGACACAGATCTTGCCCTGAGGGAACTCCCAGTTACATGGGAGAAAGTGTCCCTGCCCTCAGTCTTATAATGGGACCAGCTGCCGTCCCTCAGGGAGCATCTGATGAGAAGGGAGATGACAATCTTGGCTCAAGCTGATGGCTCTCTGTTTGCAGACTCCAGTTGATGAAAAGGAATCCCAATCAGTGCCCAATATAGAGTACCTACTGCCCAACATTGGCAGGACGGTGCCCCCAGGAGAGGCAGGTTCAGGTGAGTGATCGTTTAGGTATGGTTGGGGAATCTCCACTAGTCCCAACCCATCACAGCTCCTTTCCTGGGCTCCCTGCTTCCCCTCCTGTCCCACTGACAGCGCCCTACTCCCACCCTTGCATGCAGCAGCTAAGGTGGAGGGAGGGGTTGGGTGAAGAGACCATCCCCTCCCACCTGGGGAGGAACCAGCTTGGCCCAGTGCTCCCCACCTCCCCCCAACCCCAGGTATTGGGTTCTTTCCCTGGTTTCTTTTCTCAGCCTTTAATTTCTTTAATTCTGGCTTGTACACGTGACCCCTTGGCCCCTGGGCACTATTTCTCTTTTTTAATATTTCTTCTGTTCTCTCCTTACACCCATCTCTGCTTTCTGTCTTTCTGACCTCTCTCCTTTCCTCTCTTCTCTTCACTTGTTCTCCCCCCACTTTCCTCTTCTTTATTCTCTCTTTTCTCTCTCTTTCTCTTCCTGTTCTCCCTCTCCTTTTTCCTCCAGCGGACCTGTTGGAGATTTAAAGGGTACAGTGTGTGGTTTCTCAGCTGTCTTGGATACTAACCCTAGTGGGTGATTATAAGAAGATAGGGGTGGGGTGGTGCCACGTAGAGTAGATATAAATGTTTGGGGTCATTGTGGTAGCAGTGATAGGGGATAGGAGGGGTGGGGTCACATACACACAGACACAGAGCTAAGTCAGAGCCTCATGGAAGGAGTGTGTTCTGACCCTGACCTTCTCTACAATTCATAATTTTCACCCACCAGCACAGTCCTACACACACACACACATACACACACACACGCCTACCTACATGCTCTCACCCCACCATGACTTGAAAGAATATGAAGAACAAGCCCAGTCAATGACATGTTTCTCTAATTTGGGCCACTGACATCCCCAACCCTCAGAGTTCATTGGACACTAGACTGTGTCTCCCAAGAAGACAGCCTTAGGTCTGTATAGAGATGCCTGAAAGGACGGTTCACTCAGAAGTTGATTTATACGCTTGGAAAGGGTAGATTTGAGGAGGGGTGTGAAGGGAAGGTCCCCGTTTCTTCTAATCACCCACTACTAACTCTCTGCCTCTTCGGGCTGTGCTTGTCACTGTGTGGTCAGCTCATCATTGCTCTTCTCACTGTCTGGAGAGGGGTGGAGAGGGGTGATCTCAGGGAGAAGAGGCCTAACCTGCTTGCCAGGCAGTGTGGATTAACTGGGGCCCCAACCTTCATCCAAACCCAGAGTCAGGTTATTGCCTCCTCTTGAGTCTCTCATGGAAAGAAAAAGTAACCATGACAATCATCTTCTGTATCCCTGCACCCTATGAGTCTCCAGCCCCATTTTACAGACCGACAGAATGAGGTCATGCTGAGTACAAAGTTATATAGCCTTGATTATCCTGCCCCTCCCTTGCACTTAAAAAGAAGAAACCAAGCCCTAGTTGATGCCAGATAGAACCTGCGCATCATGGCTTCCTTCCAGTGAGGGCTTCCCTCGATCCTACCAGCTATACCTCACTCAATTTGTTTCCCGTCCCCTTTGACTAACCAGCCCTGTGTGGCCCCATTCTCCCAGCCTGGGGGTGGGGGAGGTGAGGCTGGGGGAAGAACAAACATCTTCTCACCTCCCTTCCCTCCCTCTATTCCCCCTCCTCCCACTCTGGTCTCCATGTATCTAGGACATCTGTGATCTGTGTGTTTCACCATTGTGATTTGTGTGGTTTCGGTCTGACTTGTTTGCCTTTCTGCTCCAATGCTTCATATTAACACAGGGGTGGGAGGCGGGAAAGAAGAGACCCCACTAATACCCTCCCATCACCATAGAGTGAATGAAATGACTGAGGTCATGTAATGCCTCAGGGCCCAAAGCTTGGTGTCAGTTCCTATTTTGAAAGGAAGCTGTGCCTGACATCTCTTCCTTAAATGGGCAGTTCTCTGGTTTCTGAAACCACTGAACAGAGGGATTATATTCCCAAAGTGTGCTCTCTTCCCTCCCTCGCCTTCTCTGCTTCTACCCTACCCAACCTCCATTTTTCTTTTTGTCTCTTGCCTACAGATTCTATCAACTGTGGTTCCACCAAGTCCAAGGTAAGGAAGGGGTGATGCCAGGGTGGGTCTTATACTAGGGGAGCTATGGCTCTATGAATTTTTCATGATTGGTCAAGGGAGTTTCCTGAGATACAGTAGGAGGAATGGAGGTTAGCCTATGGAGAGTTTGCTCTTGGAGGGGAGAGATATATGAGCAACGCAGGAATGAGTGAATAAAGCCGAATGGGGAGTCTCTCATTGGTTATCTTTGGAACAGTTAGCCAGCTCCCAATTATCAATGTGAATACAGAGAATTAACAAGCCCACAATGTCAGATAATCCCAAAACATGTCTGTTTGGCTCTGGGATATGTTATGTGATTTTTAAAAAATCTCATGAAATTGTCCATCCCACGTTCAATTAAATTTTTATTCCTAGAAGACACACGCCACCTAGTGGACCTAAGGAAGTATCTCACAAATTGAGTGACGGCAAAAAGCTATTGGACGACTTCAATACTTGTAAATACATGGAAGCACCATGTTTTAACTGAGTGCTTACTATATGCAGAGCATCCCCGAAAAAATGAATATGGCCCATTGCCTGTCCTCAGGGAGTTTATAGTCTAGTTGAAACAAGAAATAAAACAAAGAAAGGGAAATAACAGATTTAAACAGCTGAAAACGAGACTAGATGCCATAACTCTCCAAACAATAGTTCACTTGGATATTTGACACGAATGACTGTATGAGGATTTTTTTTTGTTTTTTTTTTCTTGAAAATCTGAAAGGATTTACTCCTTCCAGATTTTTTGTAGAAGAAAAATTAGGCTTGTTTTGCATGGCCCAAGAGACAAAAGTAGGACCAATGGATGGTGGCTAAATGGATGTACATTTGGGCCTTAACATAAAGGGAAAAGAATGAGTCAATTCTCTAAGGCTGTAGAGTTGCTGATGAGATCCTGATTTGCCGTGGTGGAGGGAGTTTTAACACCGGGAGTTTCTCCCACACTGATGGAATGCTCGGTCAAACAAAGAATGAGCCCAGAAAGGGGGAAAAAAAATTATTAGCAATTAGAGACAGCTGAAAATGAGTTGGACTGTTATCAGGAGGTGATAAAGGCCCTGTCATTGGCAGTCCAGAACAGAAGCTGAGTGACCACACTGGAGGACATTCTAGAGGGCAGTCATGCCTCAAGTACAAGTTAGATTCTTGGGTTCTTCCAATTTGGAAATTCTTTGATTCATTTTAGCCTCTTTGGAGGCTGAGGTCCAAAGGCTTAAGGGTTCTAAGGGCTCCCACCATATCTGGGCCTTCAGTTTTGACTTCTGGCAAGGTGTGAAGGATCCATACTTACTGCCCCAGAGACCTCAAGCCTTGTTGATCTTGGTTAGCTTCTGAAAGACTCTACTTCCTCATTGGAACCAATCAAGCAGACCTCTACATTTGGCATCAGGATTTATACTTTGTACTTTTTTTAAAAAGCGTATTAATATCTTCTACTTCTAGCTATATCTCTTCTCTTCTCCCTCCTCAGTGAGCCATGCCTCGTAACAGTTAGTCAATCAGTCAACCATTAAGTGCTTACTATTTGGGAAGTGATTTACACATATTATCTCATTTGGTCCATATAATACTCCAGAAAAGTAGGTGCTGTTATTATACTCATTTTACAGATGAGGAAACTGAGGCAAGAAGAGGTCACACAACTAATGTGACTTGCCCAGGGTCACGTAGCTAGTAAATGTCTGAGGCCAGATTTGAGGTCAGGAAGATGAATCTTCCCGACTCCAGGCCCAGCGCTCTGTGCACTATGGCGCCACCTAGCGTCCAAGTCTAGCACTTTTTTTTCCCTTCACTCCTGTCTCCTATACTCTCCAGACCAAGAAATAAGTTTTGTTTACAAGGGGAAAGGGAATATACAAATTCATAAATAATCATAGATTTAGGGCTGGAAGGGACCTTAGAGGCCATCAAGGCCAACCCCCTCTCCAAGGCCCTTTATTTTACAAAGGAGGAAACAGTCTAGGAGAAGTTAAGTATGCTGTCCAAAGTCATTCCACTGTCTGAGGCAGGATTTGAACACAGGTCCTCTTGACTCCAAGTTCAGTGGCCATTCCACTGTGCTATGTAATACACCCAGTTAGAGGACGAATATTTGAAAAACAAAAGGAAGCAGATTGTGCTAAGAGGGTGGTGAAATTAGAAGTTGCAATATAAAAGAAAATGATCCAGTCTCAGCCTGGGCAGTACTTCCAAACTACAGTTCCCAGATCTAGCTTGTCCCATCATTCAACTCAGTAAACATTGATTAAAAGCATTGTGTGCCAGAACACCCTAACCCAATTAGGGATTTTGCTATCTGGGGGCCCTGGATCGAGTTCTTTTGACATTTTCCTCTTCTGCAATACAATGGGGCAGTTAGGTGGTGCAGTGGACTCCAGGTGTCAAGCCGAGAGTCAGGAAGACTCATCTTCCTGAGTTCAAATATGGCCTCAGACACTTACTAGCTGTGTGACCCTGGGCAATTCACTTCACCCTGTTTGCCTCAGTTTCCTCATCTGTCAAATGAGCTGGAGAAGGAAATGGCAAACCACTCCATTATCTTTGCCAAGAAAACCCCACATGGGGTCACAAAGAGTGGGACACAACTGAAACAACCAAACAATAACAATACAACAAATATTTCTTTAATGTCTACTGTGTGTAGAGCATTGTGAGCTAGCTAGTGGTGGAGTTGTAAAGCTTAGATAAGACAAAGTCCTTACCCCAAGGAGCTTAGGATCTTGTAGGGTAACAGGACACCCAGGCAGCTGATGGCAGAGTATTGCATTATAAGTGCATTAAAGAGATATAGAAGCAAATTCTGTGTGAGCCCTGAGGGAGAAAATTGTTACCAACCTGAGAGATGAGGGAAAATGTTTTAGAGGAGTTGGCATTTAAATTGAGTTGTAAAGGCTGGATAGGAATTCAATAGATAAAAGAGTGAAGGATAGATTAAGAATTGTAAACTGCTAATAAAGGACGCTAGGTGGCGCCATAGTGCACTGAGTGCCAGTCCTGGAGTCAGAAAGACATCTTCCTGAACTCAAATCTGACCTCAGACACTTACTAGCTGTATGACCCTGGGCAAGTCACTTCACCTTATTGGCCTCAGTTACCTCATCTGTAAAATGAGCTGGAGAAGGAAATGACAAAGCACTCTAGTATTTCTGCCAAGAAAACCCCAAAATGGGGCCATGAAGAGTCAGACACAACTGAAATGACTGGACAACAAGAAGTTCTGATTCATAGGACCTTAGAATGGAATAGAACTACAAATATCATCTAGTTGAACCTCCTAGAAATCCCCATTATAATAATCCTGGGGAGTCACCCAGCCTCTGTTTGAATACTTTTGGTAATAGAGAGTTCACTCCGTTGCTAGAAACTCTATTGTTAAAATGTTCTTTCTTATACTGTAGCTAAATGGTCAGCCCTCCACTGAGCCTAGTTTTATCCTCTGGAGCTACACGAAGCTCATTCATTCATTCATTAGCCACTGACTAAGTGTATTCTATTCTCCAGGCACTGGGCTAGGTGCTGGGAGATACAATGACAAAGAAAGAAGAGAAATACAATAGTCCCTGCCCTTAAGGAGCTTCTGTTCTGTTGGAGAGGAACAACTTTATACATAGTTGCATATATGCAAAGTTATTTCAGGGGAAGGGCAATAGAACAGAGGTGGAAGGGGCATCTGGAAAGACCTCATGGAGAGCCCTGAAGGAAGTTAGGCATTCTAAGAAGCAAGGTTGAGGAGGCAGTGCTTTCCAGGCTTGGGGGACAGCTTGTTCAAAGGTACAGGGAATAGGAAGGAGGTTGATTTGGCTAAAATATAGAGCGCAGGAAGGTAGAGAGGGTAAGAGGAATAGGCAATAAGCCTAGAAAGGCAGTCTGGAGCTAAATGATTTAGGGCTTTAACTTACAAAGTAAGAAGTTTGTTTTTTATCCTTGTGGCAGTAGGGAGCCACAGGAGCTTCTTGAGCAGGGGAATGACATGGTCAGACCACCTGTGCTTTAGGAATATCATTTGAGCAGCTTTGTAAAAGAGCTTGGAGAAGGGAAGAGATTGGAGATAAGGAAACCAATTAGGAGGCTTCTACAATCATCCAGTTGAGTGATGAGGAAAGTCTGAATTGTTGGTGTGATGTTTACTTAAGAAAGGTATTCCATCTTCCACATGACAGTCCTTCACATCTTTGAGAACAACTATAATATCTCCCTTTAGCCTTCTCTTCTCCAAGGTAAACATCCCTACTTCCTTCACATGTCCTCCTGGTCTCCAGACATCATTATCCTTTGGACATATATCCCCCAGTTTGCAAATTCCCCCCCCCCCCAAAGTATGGTGGTGCTGAGGACTGAACCCAGTGCTGCAGATGTGCTCTGAAAGGATAGTGGGACTGTCACCACCCCTTCTTGGTCCAGTCTCAGATGGAAATAGCTGAAGTAAAAGCCAAATCACACTTGGAGTTCATGTTGAACTTGCACTCAATGAACCAACCCCCCAGGTGTAGTTTGGGTTTTGTTGTTGTTTTTGGAGGCAGTTGGGGTCAAGTGACTTGGGGTCACACATCTAGTAAGTGTCTGAGGCTGGATTTGAACTCAGGTCCTCCTGACTCCAGACAGGGCTAATGCTCTATCCACTGCATCACCTAGCTGCCCCTTGTTTCGTTTGCTTTTTTTTCACAGGAGCTTCTGCCAATCAGAGTCTCCTCCATCTAGTATTCCTTGCAGTTAATTGATTTTAAACCTAAATGTTTAAGGCTTTCTGTTTATCCCAGCATATCTATTTATTATATCCCAGTATAACTATTTGTATTTATTTATTTGTTAGAAGCATTTTGATTTTTTTTTAACAGATGTTCTTCAGAGGTGCATTTGCAGAATAAACAAAAGACATTCAACAGTCTCATGACTTGAGGAGAGGGAGTAGCTGAAATAGGGTGTAGTTACTGGCCCAAGAGGGCTTCTGGGTAAAGAGAGGCTGCCGCTGCCAGATCAGAGTAGCAGCAGGAGATAGATCAGAGGGATAGAAACTGAACTTGAGATTTCATTGACATAGGGAACTCCCTCCGCCAAAGCAGATCAGCATCTTTTCTGTAGCTTAGGGAACTGCTTAGGGACACTGAGATCAAGTGACTTGCCCAAGGTCACACAATCCAGCTAGACACTGGACCTGAACCCACATCTTTCTAGCTCTGGGACTGGATCCCTATCCACCATACTATACTGTCTCTCATACAGATTAACATTCTTTCAAGAGAGGACAGTCTCAGATAAAAACTGTTTTCTTCCTTTTCTCTGCTCCCCATTCAAACTGGGGAAGGTGAAAAAGATAATAAAACACCAACAACTATTTTGTCATTTATACTATTATCCCATTGGAGCCCCGTGACATTCCTGCAAAGTAGGTACTACAGGTTTTTATCATCCCCATTTTACAGATGAAGAAATGTTTTAAAGAATATTTCTGTCATCTATAGGTTATTCCAAAGCACTGAGTTCTGTATTTGACTTCCAAGACTTCTCATCCCACTGAATTCCCTAAGATCCCTTTCCTCATCCCCGAACTTCTCTCTCTCTCTCTCTCCCTCTCCTTCTCTCCTTCCCTCTCTTTCTCTCTCTCTCTCTTTCCCTCTCCCTTCCTCCTTCCCTCCCTCTCCTTCCCTCCTTTCCTCTCTCTCTTTCTCTCTGTCTGTCTGTCACACACACACACACACACACACACACACACACACACACACACACACAC
>NW_020954579.1:2786412-2932132 GCF_900497805.2 Vombatus ursinus | reverse complement strand
CACACACACACACACACACACACACACACACACACACACACACACACTTTGATCCCTTTATGACCTCACTTCACATTGACTCTCAGCTTGTCACATCCTTTCCTAGAATTGAGAGCTGGAAGTAAGTTAGCAGTAAGCAGTAAGTAAGTAATTCTGCCTCAGACGTTTAAGGCACAGCTTTTCTGGGCCTCATTCCAGTGTGATGGTTCCTAACATTTTTTTTTGTTCTACAAATGGTCCAGGGGTGGGGAACCCCTTTCAACAACAACAACAAAAAAAAGCGTGAGCCCCCAGGGTCATTTAATATACTACTCAGAATACTCTTTACAATTATTTATTGCTTCAGGCACCATTAAAAATTTTTAGCACAAGCTCCAAAGGGGTTCACAGACTGTTAAATGGGAATCACTGCTCTTGTTCAATCCTTTCATTTTAGAGAAAAAGACAGTGAGGTGGCCCTGAGGGATGACTTGGCCAGGTCAGACAAATAACAACAGCAAAACTGGAATTTTAGCCCAGATGCTCTTAATTCTAGTGTCTTCTGAATAATGATGTCGTAGAGTCCTTTAAGGCTTCCACCTAGAGGCAGCTAGATGGCTCAGGGGATGGAGCACTGGGCCTGGAGTCAGGCAGACCTGAGTTACAATCCAGCCTCAAACACTTACTAGCTGTGTGACCCTGGGCAAGTCACTTAACCTTCATCCACTGAAGAGGAGATGGCAATCTACTCCAATAGCCACAAAAACTCTAAGGTCATTATGGTCCACAGGGTTAGGAAGAGTCAAACACAACTAAACAAGACTTCCAAAGAGCACTTTGTTTACAAAAACCTCAGAGAGAGTACAAGTATTATTAGCTTTACACATGAAGGAAAGAAGGTCCAGAAAGATATTAAATTATTTGGCCAGGGTCTACTTCACTACCACTAGTTCACCAATAGTTTATGTTTGTCTTGAGACTCCAAATCTAGTGCTTTCCCCTGTGTGTCATACTTCCTCTTCAAAGTTAAAATAAAGTCTCATTGACTAGATTATCCCCCGATTTGACCTTCAGTAGAGAAGAACTGGGGCAGCTAGGTGCTGGACCAGGAGTCAGGAAGACTCATCTTTGTGAGTTCAAATCTGGCCTCAGACACTTAGCTGTGTGACCCTGGACAAGTCACTTAACTCTGTTGGCCTCAGTTTCCTCATTCTGTAAAAACGATCTGGAGAAGGAAATGGCAAACCACTCTAGTATCTCTACCAAGAAAACCCCAAATGGGGTCACGAAGAGTTGGATGTGACTGAGCGACAATAACAACAAAAGAGAAGACATACATGGGTATGAGTGTGGGTGGGTATCTTCAGAAACTTGAAGGCCTCCCTTATGGAAAAAAGAGAGGTATAGTCCAAGTTGTGGATGTTACAAGGAGGCAGATTCAGGCTCATTATGAGAAGGACTTTCTAACAGAGCTATTCACTAATAGAATGGTGTCTGTTGTTAAGTAGTGAGCTTCACGTCACTGAAAAGTGTTCAAGAAGAGCCTAGATGACAATCCCTCCGGGATATCATAAAAGACATTCCTACATGGGGGGATCACCAAATTAGATGACCTCTAAAGCTTATCCTACCTCTTAAAATTCTCAACCTGTGACTTTTTGTTAATATCCTAGCAATATCCTTTATGGGAACACATAGAAATTCTCCCATAGGCTATCTGCTCTCTTCCTTCTGTCAGCCCCCTATTCAAACTGGGGAATGTGAAAATATTAATAAAAGCCAACAACTATTTTATGTTTTACACATATTATCCCACTGGAGCCTTACAACACTCCTACAAAGTAAGCATTACAGGTTTTCTCACCCTTATTTTACACCTGAATAAACTGAGGCTCCGAGAATCACTTAATGTGATTTAACTATCTTTGTGGCTACGGACAAGTGTCAGAGTCAGGATTTGAACAGTGCTCTTCCTGATTCTAATTCTAGCACACTACACAAAAGCAGTGTTTAAGGTCATGAAGGAAATATCTTGGTATAGTCAGAAAGACCTGAGTTCTAATCCTGCATCAGACTTTTTTTAAAAAGCTGTATCACCTTGAGCAAGTCACAGCTTTTCTTGGCCTCAGTTTACTCATCTGTAAAATGGGATTCATGGTGCTATGGAAGGAGCACTGGATTTGGAGTGGGAGTACTTGGGTCAGAATTCCAGCTCTGGCACTTACTAGGTATGGGACATTGAACATGTTACTTAGCTTCCCGAGGTCTCAGTTTCCTCATCTGTAAAATGAGGGGCTGTACTCAGTAACCTTTGAGGTCCCTTCTAGCTCTAAATCTCTGCTCCTATGATTCTTGGCCAAAAGAATAAAGCTAATCCAAATCCACAAACACCTCTTCCCCAGAAACAGAGAGATAATAATTAGTGATAATAACAGATAACATTTATGTAGTGCTAACTATGTTCCAGGCACAGTGCTAAGAACTTTACAAGTATTATCTCATTCGATCCTCAAAACAACCCTGGGAGGTAGGTGATATTATTAACCCCATTTTAGTTGAGGAAACTGAGGTAAACAGAAGTTGTGACTTGGCCAAGGTCACACAGCTAGGACATGTCTGAGGCTACATTTGAACTCAGGTTTTCCTGACTCCAGGCCTAGCACTCTTTCCACAGAGAAGAACATAGAAAAAAGGGAGATTCAGAGAAAAGGGAAGGAAAGGTGTGGGGAAAAGACTGGCCATTTAGCTTTTGCTCAAAGACCTCCTCTCTCCTGAGACCATTCATTTCACTTGTATCCCTCTTAGGAAGTTTTTTTGCAACTGCCACCCAATTCATTTTCCATCAATAGACTCAGGGGAATAGTGTTTAACAAAATATATATCTCATATAGCATGTATTTTTTAAAAATGCAACAACAATAACAACAATTTTAAAAAACCGTGTGGGAATGAAAAGATGTTACCCAATATAATCAAAAGTATCTTTCAAGGGCTAAGAGCTGGTTTTATTCATAACAGAGAAACACTGGAAACTTTCCCAGTAAAGGAAAGATGCCTACAGTCCCCCCCATCACAGCACCATAGGGTTGGAAGGGACCTCAGATGATGATGAGATGATCTTCATCTCATCTAGTCCCACCCCTGCTGAGCAGGATTGACCTCTCATCATCCTCAACAACGGGTCATCCAGCCTGTGTGCGCTTCCAATGACAGGGACCTCACTACCTCCTGAGGCAGTTCATTCCATTTGTAGAAAGCTCTAAGTGTTTATATATTTTCCCCTTTTTAGGGAGGGTAGAGGGTGGCAAAGATCGGCATCTTGACTGGTGATTTCATCCTTGTGAGGGAACTCCAGGTGTGGAAGTTTGACGACTCCCCCATCAATTAAAGCCTTAAGGGAGTTAATTAACCTCCTCTTTTTTTTCTTCTTTATATTGAGCCCAAATCTCTAGTTTCCACCCCGTTAGTTGTACTTCTGCTCCTGGGGCCATGGAAAACCCGACCAATCCCTCTGCCACGTAAGATCTGAGACTGATTAAGCATTTCGAGATCAGTTGAGTGTTAGCAAGGCTAGCTAGAGCAATGAGACAACTGGACTCCCGAATCCCCGAATTGGAAGTTTCCGTACTCTCCTGATTAACCCTCCCTTCTCTCCCCAAGGGCTCGTGGGCCCCAAAGAAAGAGCCGTACACGCGGGAAATGCTGGCGATCTCCTTCATCTCGGCGGTAAACCGCAAACGCAAGAAGAGATGCGAAGCTCGGGGGCTAGGGAGCAGCACAGACGACGACTCGGAGCAGGAGGCCCACAAGCCGGGGATGGGGCTGCCGTCGGTGGCGGTCCAGGACGGCCCTGGAGGGCAGCCGTCGGAAGCCGGTGACGCCGGGGAGCCGAGCCGCCACAGCCCCCCGAGGGTCCCCAAGGAGGGGGTTGAGGAGCGGCCCCCCGCCGACACCCGCTCCATCGTCTCCGGCTACTCCACGCTGTCCACCATGGACCGCAGCGTGTGCTCGGGGGCCGAGGGTCGCGGCGGAGGCGGAGGGGGCGCCGGCGACGAGGCCGACGACGAACGCAGCGAGCTGAGCCACGTGGAGACCGACACTGAGGGCGGCGGCGGGCCGCGCCCGGGACCCGAGGGCCGGCTGCCCCGACGGCCCTCCTTCAGCTCTCACCACCTGATGCACTGCGACACTCTGGCCCGCCGGCGCCTCTCCCGTAGCCGGCCCGACGGAGACGACGGGGGCGCCGGGGGCCGGGCTCCCCACTCCCCCGCCGACCTCGCCGGCTCTGCCTCGTCCAGCAGCCAGGAGTCGCTGCGGCCGCCGCCCGCAGCGGGGGGGAAGGCGGCCCTTACCGCCCGCCCCTCGCTGACCGAGCAGCTACGGCTGCGGCTCCGGGGCTCTGCTGACGACATGTTCGGGGTGAAGCTCCGGAGGCCTCTGTCCCCCGAAACCCGACGGCGCCGCAGCAGCTGGAGGCGGCACACAGTGGTGGTGCAGAGCCCCCTGACCGACCTCAACTTCAATGAGTGGAAGGAGCTGGGGGACGGCGGCGCCCTGACCGCTGGAGAGGGGGCCCCGCCCCGGCCTCACAGTGACAATAAAGACTCGGGCCTCAGCAGTCTGGAGTCAACCAAGGCTCGGCCCTCCTCCACCTCCGCTTCCCTGCCGCCTGAGTCCGGGGAGCTGGCCAGCTCGCGCAGCCAGGCGCCCCGTCGAACAGCTACGTCGCGGCTCCACCAGTGTCTGTGACCCTGGCGCTCACTCCTTCGCCACGGAGCCACTTTTCTGTTCTTGTGATTCTTCAACTTTCGATCTTGGGGGTGGGGGTGGGGCTGCTTCTGTCCCTCCCAGAGTCACCTTTATTTTCCTGCTTGGCCAGATAGGGGGAAAAGGCAAGTGAGGTCTCTTGCGTTTATGTTTTTACTCTGGAATTGGTGAGAGAGAAGAAAATGGGAAGCTGGGGGACAAAGTGAGGGAGTGTGAAGAAGACAGGGATGGAAAGAGAGAGGAAGTCAGGGAGAGAAGAGAAGCAGATAAGCCCTGGAGAGAGAAGGGAGGGGAATATGTGAAAGACGGCTAAGTGGGGTAAAATAAAGACAGTTCCCGGCATTCTATGATAACCTGTATGTTTGCTTCTGTGTACCCCTCTGGAGCCTTACACCCATGAGCCCAACCATCCCCCTTTAACTATGCAGGGGAGGAGCACCCCTTGGTTTTATTCTAAAGGAAAGATGAATGATGCCAATTGCTTACTTCTCCCCTTATCCTGACCTCAGCCCTAGTCATGGATACCTGATTCAGGAATTAGGCACAGGCACAATTTCGCATCTCCTGGAACCATTGCGTGGAGGGGCTTGGGGGACCTAGTTATTACCTTATGTGGATGTATGCCGTGTGTGTCTGTATTTGTGTGCACTGTAGTCCCAGCCAACAAATTTCTGTAGCAGTTTTCAACCTGTCCCCTGCTGTCTGTAAGCGTCCCTGCTAGAAGTCAACTTTCACCTGCTTTCTTCCTGACCCGTGCAGACTGGGCCATTATTCTCACTTTGTCCCCTGCTGCTTGTCCAAGTGAGGTCAGAGGGAGAGACAGGGGGCCCCGGCAAAGACAAACACCGGGACTTCCCCTAACTCTAAAAGTTTGACAAATGTCTCGGAGCTCTGATTATCACCCCGCGAAGGGCTTTGACCATGGGGAGCTGCAGTAGCAAGATGCCCATTCAGTTTTTTTTTTCGTGGGGGGGGGGAACTTTAGGTGCCTCCTTCTCCTTCCCTCTACTTCTGTTTTGTTCTTCCAACCCAGTCTGCTCTAGTTTTCAGGAAATGAGCATCTGGGCCACCATTTCCCAAGGGGGACAGGGATCACCGCCACTAATACTCACCTACACATACACATCCCACTGGCTAAGAAGTCAAGTTATTCTCTTCAAGGTGGGTGGGTAGGGCTGCCACCTCTCTCCCTACATTGTAAATAGACTGAAAATAACCAGATGACTCCACCCCACTCCAAAATCCAGTCATTCCAGGGAAGTGTTGACGGGATTTCGCTTTCCATGGCTGGCAGTTTTCCTATTTTATGCAAAGATTTGCTGTAAAGTGGATTTCTCTCCCCACCCCCCCCCTTTTTTGTAAATAGTGTCTTTAAATGTGTAACATATTATAAAGAATTTATAAGGATTTTTAAAGATGTTTCACTCATTTAAAAAGTGTTGTAACAGTGTTGGATAAATTTCACTTTTCACCCCCCAACTCTTACCCTCCCATCTCGGCATGTCTCTTCTTTCCAAGTGTCATTGGGACACCTTTCTTTAGGCAACAACTAAAAGTTTCTGTTTCTGAAAAATCCTGTCTTAAAAGTGCAGTCTATATATTGGAAATAAATGGCCTTCTTCAAAGAGTCTGGTGTTTCACTTGTTTTGGTGGGACCAAAGATTTTGATCTTAGCCTCTTACTCAGTGGTTCTTAACCTTTTCTGTGGCATGGACTCCTTTGGCAATCTGGTGAAGTCTAGAGACCACCTTCTCAGAATAACTTTTTTAAATGCATGAAATAAAATATATAGTATTACAAAGGAAATACAATTAAGAAAATTTAAAAAAAAACAAGTTCAGGACATTAAGTTAAGAATCCTTGAATAGTAATACATCACCCTGATTTTACAGACAAAGAGAATGATGCTAGAGAGATCAAGTGAATTGGCCAAAGTCACACAGACAGTAAGAGGCAGTTCTGAGGCTCAAACCCATAAACTCTGAATCCAGATCTAATACTTTTCTACTGTACCTTGGAGAAGGATGACACAATCAGATTCTAGGAAGAGGGGGAGGTCACAAGACCAATGGGATTTAGATCTGGAAGGGACATATGACCCAACATCCCACCTTCACCAGTTTTATAGAGAAATAAAATCATTTCTTTACATGCAAAAAATTGTCAATTATCATCACATCAATAATAATAGCCACTAGGGGCAGGTAGGTGGTGCAGTGGATAGAGCACCGGCCCGGGAGTCTGGAGGACCCAAGCTCAAATCCAGCCTCAGACACTTGACACTAGTTGTGTGACTCTGGGCAAGTCACTTAACACCACTGCCTATGCCCCCACCCCCAATAATAACAATAGCCTCTGTGGCAGTTCAAAGGTTTGGCTCTTTTAAGTCCTGGGGGTGCTCAGAGGTTAATTGAATGTTGAGTACACTTTTTTCTATTCTTGTTTGGAATGAGGATAAGGCATGGTCTCTTGCTACAGAAATGAACAAATGGATGCCTCTATTGTCTCCTAGTTAGCATGGAGGTGACCCTAAGTTCTTGAAACGCTATGCTTTCGGAGTTCAAACCCTAGTAAGTCCTACCAAATTGGAAAAGCTTCAGTTACTCACTGGGCTATTGCCTGTGTAGCCTGTATCTGTCATGTGAGACTGGATTAGTACAATTTGTACTCACTGGTCTTGAGAACAGAGAAGTTCATCCATATATGATGAAGTGTTTTTATATTTTAATTTTTTGGGCACGGCTCATGTAGACTGTTTATTAAGCCCCTGAGGGGGTTGAGATCTATTTCTGTGGAAGTCACAAGTCTTCACACACATTTTAAACAAACTATTGTGATCATTTTATTTCCATATAATGGATTTCCTTTGTGATCCTATGTATTTTATGCATTTAAAAATATCTGTTTTCTTTTTTTTGTTTGTTTGTTTTTTAGGCAATCTGGGTTAAGTGATTTGCCCAGGGTCACATAGCTAGTAAGTGTCTGAGGCCACATTTGAACTCAGGTTCTCATAACTCCAGGACTGGTGCTCAATCCACTGTGCCACCTAGTTGTCCCTTAAAAACATTATTCTAAGAAATCCATAGACTCCACCAGGCTGTCAGAGGGGTCCAGGACACAAAGACTTCCAAACCTACTGGAAGTTAGGAAACCATCCTAATTGGCTCAGTGATTCTGAGATTGTAGAATGGAAAAAGGAGCTCAATCCAGAGTATTCAAGAGAGCCACTCCCAAAATGGTGTTTCGTGGTAGGAGCAGAGGGCATTTTGGTTTAACAGATGTCATTCTCAGTACAGGGAAGGCCAACCACAAAAAGAGGGAGTGTGTAAACCTGTGCTCCAGGTGGAGGGAGTAATTCAGTGGGATGGGGAAAAATTTTAGCTAGAAGATAGCGAAACAAAGCTTGGATTGCTCACTCAGGGCTTGGTAATTTTCTGTTATGTATACCTTCAAATATCTGTAATTTTATTCTTGAGACATCTTGACCCATCTACCCTTTTCCCTTCTGAGGATGCCCCAGAAAATGTCTGGAATATGTGGCACTAGGGAAGGAAAGAAGGAAGTAGGGCCTGGAAGTACAACTATAAAGCAAAAGAAAGTTGAAAGGGGATTAGGTGAGACCAGAGACTATCTTATTTTTCTATATGTATCCCCAGTGCTTACTACAATGCTTTGCACATAGTAAAATCTTAGTAAGTGGGTTTTTTTTTTTTCTCATTCACCCATTCATTAAGTCTCCAAGACTTGGGCTTGCTAAGTTCCTGAGAGAAATCATTCTTTAAGTTCATTCATTCACTCCATAAGTCCTGGGCCTGCTGCTTCTCTTATGAGGTCATCCTAAGATACAGGATACCTGCTTATCTGTCAGCAATAAGGATGGAAACAGTTGTAAAGAGGGACTTCCCCATGAAGAAGACTAAGGGTTTGGTTTTGTTTTTTTTTTATTATATTGAAAGATAAGGAAACCTAGGCTAGAGGAGACTGGAGACAGATTTCAAGTCAGAATGCTCTGCCTAAGCAGTGAGAGTGCAGAATGAAGGGTGGACACATATCTTGATGAGGCTATGGGAGAACAAGAAAAATCCTAGTCACACTCACAAGCCTCTAATAAATTTTGTCTATGTGATATGCCAGACAAATTAATCTCTAGTTAGACCTAAGTTTGGATTAAACTCCACAAAACTTGTCTATTTCTATGCCTTTCCATTTTATTGGTTTCTTCCAATTTCTTAGGAGTAAAAGTTCCTTTGGAAAAACTCCAGCCCTTAGGAAAGGGAGTTTCTCTCACCTTGGTCAGTGCAGAGGAGTTGTGTAGCATATTTCCTAAGGATCAGGAAGGTAAGGTTCAGATTGGGGTTGGAGTAGAATGGCAGTCACCAGCCCAGTTCTGTATTCCACGGAAAACCACTGGGGCTGAGATCAAGACTGGCAGAACACCCAGGAAGGGCAGAGTTAGGGCTAGTTGTGATGGAACCGCACATTGCCCCTGAGTGATATACCTAGTGGCAGGACTGGGAGAGAACCATTTGGATAAGTCTCAAGTGAGCCTGTCCCATTGGGCAAAGTCAAAATTATACAAGCCAAAGGACTGTATAATGTCTATTAATTCTGGTTTTCATTACACTGGAAACTGGGTAGTACCTTGAGCTACCAGAGAATGAAAAGAGATGCTGGCAATGTCCAGGAAAGTATGCAGAGAGCTGGGTTTGGAAGTCAGGAAGTCCAACTCATCTGAGAAAAGAACTCCCTTCACTCTTTCGGGGAGGGGGGTGTTCAAAGTTGTGGGTTATGTAGATTGATTTTGCTCATCATTATCTTCTTGCTCTTTTTAGTTTTTAAAAAAATCTTTGTTATATATTGATTTGTTTTGCTCATTTTCCCCTTGTTCTTTTTATTTTTTTTAAATCTTTTTTTATAGGGAATTGCTCTCTGGGAAGAGACAGGGGGAAGGATAAAGGAAGAAATGTAGGTGATGTAAAAACAAAAGATAATGATAAAAAGTTGGTTTTTTAAAATCCATCTTAGCTATCAAAATGAAATTGTGGCTGTTGGAATGGAAGAGGGGTTTGCTGGGGATACTAAGCCTCATTGTGGTGGAACTCAGAGTGAAGTCAAGAGGATGCAGGCAGGATTTACAACTCTGCTTAGAGAACAGTAAAGAGGAGCCTTCTGCTGACAGTGGTCAGCAACGATTCTAGCAAGGTGGCAATGAGCCAGGGGAGCCAACAGACAACCTGGCCAGAGGGACTCAAGAAATTAGGTTTAATAAGATACATGGGAGCGTAGCTGGGTGATTGGCCATGAACGACACGATGGGGGCACCCAGGCATCCAGTTGGACTTCTGGCTAACTTCCCAGCTAACAGGCAATGAAGTAAGGGGGAAGAGAAAGGAGAGGAGGCACTGGACCTACCAGCATCCTGGAAAGGATATTATAAGATGGCAGAGTAGCTTCCACTCCAGATTCAGATGACTGAGTTGGAAATGAAGGAGGAAGAGATGGCACTCTGGAGATTAGTTAGGGACTGGGTGGCTGGAAATTGATTGACCAAAAGATTTGATTGGCAAGATGTATCAAAGTAGTGGCAATTTCTAGGAGGGGGAGCAATAGACAGGGTCCTTCTTAACGGACAAAGTATATATATCAAAGTGTAATGGAAGCAACCTTTGGAAGCAAAGGATCAAGTCCTGGATCTCTATTTCCTGGTTATAGGATCTCAGGTAAGTCCTGATTTCTTCAGTTTCCTTCCCCAGTTGGAAGTGCTCTCTTGGGAACAGGGTCTACTCAGTGGATGGAATTTAAGGTCTTGGACTCACATTGGGGTTATCACCCCCAAGGTGTAGGGCAGCTACAATGACTAGAAACTACAAAGGTCTCCAGGAAAGAGCTCAGATGAAGCTTCAGCATCTTTGAGAAGCAGACCATTCCCAAGAAGGACAGCAACAAGGACCTTCATAAGCCAGAGAAGCTTAGGGCTTCAAACTCATTAATACTCAGTCACTGGAGATGCCCAGAGTAGGTTTGACTAATATACGAGCTTGCAAGGAGGGATCTGGTGAGGATTTCCCATTCAATGATGCCCTCAAAGTAATCATGGAGGTGAAGAGAGCTGAGAAACAGCTCCTCAGAATCCTTTCACTTTCTAAGGATACACATGGGGTGGAAGAGTGCCTGAGCTGGCCTTAGAACACGAGAAAGAACAGAAATGGGAGTCTAGTCCTGAGCTGACCCTTGAAGCAAGCCAATTTGTAATCACCCCAAGGGACCTCTCTACCCACAGGGAGGGAGTAGGACCCATGGGCATTTCTGGACATCTGCAAGAGGACAGGGAGAGCTGCCAGAGGCTTAGACATCATCCTGCCAGCTGTCTGGCAGGAGTTGGAGTGGAAATATACAGAGAGGCATCACACCAAGGGAGAACTGTTGACCTTTGCTGGGCCTGAAGGCACATCAGACCACAATTTACCAAGAGGCTGAGTACTGTAGGAAAGAATTCTCCAGACTGTGGACTTCCCTGAGTAACCCCTACCCTGGTCACGGAGTCCCCCTTTACTAGGGAAAGGATGCAAGGATTTAGTGTGCAGCCCAACAGGGAGAACTCTTGAAACAGGAAAAGTAGAGTGCATTCTTGATGAAGCCAGGGAACAGAGCTTTGAGATAAAGATGACAGTCATCATGGTAGCTAGTTGACTACGAGAAAACCTAACCTGAGATACCAGCCTTGAAATAGACTTCAAGAAACCATTATTGAAGACTAGAATCATCATTAACAAAAGGCTCAAGCTAGCTCAACAGGATAGAGAGAAACGATCAGGGAAAGGTTTGGAATTAC
This sequence comes from Vombatus ursinus, assembly GCF_900497805.2. Taxonomy (NCBI): domain Eukaryota; kingdom Metazoa; phylum Chordata; class Mammalia; order Diprotodontia; family Vombatidae; genus Vombatus; species Vombatus ursinus. The sequence goes on along the minus strand of NW_020954579.1, from coordinate 2,920,554 downwards.
AGGAGCTCAAAACTGTGGGTCGTTTCAGGACCCTGCACAGCCTAAAGCTGAGGAGAGGAAGCATTCTTTCTCCTGGGGGCTAAGATCAACACAAGACCCTAGATGGCCTGGGCAGCACCCAAGAGCAAATATATCACAGTCCAGTGCCTGAACACCTGGGAGCCTACATCTGGAGACAGAAGATGATGTAAGTTCTAGGAGGGATTTCAGACAGCACCACTCCTGAAAATGATGCCAAATCAATTCTCTCAGGCTAGCTTGTGAGGAATGTGCCAATTCAGAAATTTGTTCTTAGGACTCCTCTGTTGTACCTTGTGTGGTTACATTGAGTGACAGCAGTGAGATCCATGATCATTTACAAAGGGCTGGGAAATCAGGGTCCTCTCAACACTTTCCTGTGCCCCAAGGAAGGTGGAAGGGTGAAATAACCAGACAGCAGCCCACAGAGGAGGAGATCCAGGAGAGGAAAAAGAAACAAGTTTTATTAAAGCCCCAAACACTTGGCTAGAAAAACCAAAAAGGAAAGATGAGGAAGGACATTAAAAAAGAGGGAGGGAGGGAGAAAGACAGAGACAGAGAGAATACAGCAACCCTTTTCCATTTAGAAATTGTCAAGTTACACTGACAGAGATCACAGAATATCCAAAGCAGCCAGTCATTGCTACACCAACACGAGCCCCATGGGGTGGGGGGAGCACAGAGTGGCCCCAACCCTAGGAGACCCCACTCAGGGCTCTTGGGGTGCGGCTCCTGTGGAAACAGCCTACTGGGGGAAGGAAAAGGAAAAGAAAATGCCCATGCGAGAGCCACGGCACAGCAGGGGAGAGAAAGGGGGAGGAGGGCCCCCCCCCAGACTTCTTAGGTTTCTTTTTGTCAAGCACACACAGACGGACAACAGAGAGTGCGAGCAGTGAGGCGCATGCAGCAAGCAGGGCGAAAAGCGCAGAGTGGGAACGTGCTGCGGGTGGGTTTGAAAACAAAACTTGGCAGGGAGGCAGGGAGGGGGGTCTTTATCTGGGGGCCAGAAAGGGCATGGGATTGGTCCATCCCCTTCCCCTGGTGAAAGCTTTTGGAAAGGGGTGAGAGGGGTGGGACACAAGCGGATGCACAAATGCACCAAGTTCATGTACAAGCATGTAGATGGACACATGAACACTCACAGGACCATGTACCTCCCTCCTTCCCCTCCATACACACAAAGTTGCAAGAAAGGGGAAGAAAGCATCCTTGATCCCCCCTGGACTCTCCTTTTAGCCAGCAGAAGTGCTGGGGAGGAGAGCAAGGGTGCCTTTCTATTAACACATCTGTCCCCTCGCCCCTTGGCTTCACACAGGCCACAAAGGGACGTTACACTCTAGACAGTAACAGTGGGCAACACACTTGGCCTCCAAGGAAGAGGGACAGGAGGAGCACAGGCTGGAGGAGGGGGCAGGTAAGGGGGGGGGGCGATGATCCCCATAGGGCAGGAAGAGTGTAGTTTGTGGAGGGAGGGCACTGAGCTCCAAAGAGTATGAAGGAAAGGTCAAGGCTGGAGGAACAGCTGGGGGGGGGGGGCAGATCCACTCCCCTAGGCTAAGGTGGGGGAAGGAGAAGGGTGTCTCTGTACAGCCAAATTGAACCAAACCAGAAGTCAGACAATCCTGCCTCCCCGACCCTGGCCTCCCGGCACCCTCCCCCGCCAAACAGCGGCTGGGGAGAGTGCTTAGGTTTCTTTTTTTTTCCCGTTTTTTAAATATTTATATATATTTATATTATGTATATTATATATATATATAATATGTAAATATATTTTTAAAACAATATAAAATGTTAAGACACTTCACTTAAATGTAAAGAGTTGCCTGCAATTAAAAGTAATTGCATCATTTATGAGGTTCCCCTTTTTTCCTTTATATTTTTTTTGTGGAGGGTTATATTTTTTTGTTCAGGAGGGTTCAGTTTTTGTGAGTTTTTTTTCCTCTTCTATATTATTCTTCAAAAAGCCTCACACACCTTCATACAAAAATGATCCCAATCTTGAAAAGAACCAAAAAAAAAAAAACCAACCCAAACTTTAAAGTATAGTCCCCTTTGACCCTCATCCTTTCTCTGTGCTTATACTCTCAGGAGACCCTGTCCCTGGCTGAGCTGATTGCATGACCTTGCCTCACACACTTCCTGTGCTGGCACTCATGGATCAGTTGTGCTCCAGATGCTGGGGGAGAGGGTGGGAAGGGACCTTCTTCTTTTCTATTCTAGGTCCACTCCCCCAGCTTTCATTCAGTCATCCATCCCCACTATCCTGGACCCTGGGGCAATGCTAGATTCTTCCAGTCCAAGACCTACTCAATAGTCTTCAGGATACGTTAGGATGGGCCCAAATACTCTACAGGGCCCTGGACCAGTGCAGTTCCTAGACTGGTAAGGCCTGAGTACTGGCTGGTTGGCCAGTTCCTTTTGTGGCCACCGGGAACCACACTGGGGGGAGTCCAGGAATTCTGGACCCATGCTTGTTTCTCTATCATTTCACTACTTTCCTGAAAATTCCTATATTTCTTATGGGGAAGAGGAGAATCAGATAAACTTCCTTACCTTCCCCTTTTCTTTCTCACCTTCTCTCATCGCCTAATCTCCCAGATTCCCACACAATCTGGCAACCCCCTCTCCCCAGTACCACTTCAGACTCCCAAAGCCACCTGTTTCCTGCTGCCTTCCCCCCTCCTTTTAAATAAATTAATGACATTTAAAGTGCTAAATTAATAAACTAAAAGTAAAGTCCCTTCCTGGGGTGTCCTCATCCCCAGGGCAGTGTCCCCTCAACACTGGACTGCCCCTGCCTCCAAACTCACAGAATCCAAAACAGTCCCCCTCATCCCAGCTCTGGACTTGGTGGGTTGTTCCTTATTGCCAGTAAAGGGCAGACCTCATGTCCTCTCCCTTGAAGACACAGACATGGAGGCCTCCCTGCAGCCCCTGAAGCTGGGGATTCCATCTCCAGTTCATTCATCTTGGTTTCCAATGCCGTTTCCAGGAGGAGAGAACCAGGATAGCAGCAGTGACAGATTAACAGTCATGTCCAGAGGTCAGACAGTCAGAAGGTGTTGCCAGGGTCTCTCCTGGTCCCCCCATCTCTGAGCCCCCTCATTAGAGTTGGGTCCAATGTCCAGTTTTTCTCCCACGAAGGTACCAGGGTGGGAGAGGGGGTACCTTTCACAGCTCCAAGTCCTCATGGCTTGGAAATTCCCGACATGGGTCGAAGTTCATTTGGAGCAGTATCAGGAAGCCAGAAGGGAGTCAGGAAAAAGGAAAGGGGAGGCAGGGAAAGGGAAGAGAGGATGGGGTGAGAAGAATGGGGAAGTGCAGGATGATGAAAGAAGAAATTGGGATAGAAAATAGGAGAAGATGGTGGCCCAAGAGGAGACCATTCCAGGATAGAAAGAGATAGGTGGTGTGTTTGATTTTCATTTTCTTTTTTTTTTTTTTGGCTTTTAAAAAAAGGTCATTAAAAGTGGATTACTTCAAAAAATCAAAAACACCACAGGGGTGGGGTTAGGGCAGCTAGAAGATGGGCATAACTGCGGCAAATCCTGTTGAGATTCTGGAGGAGAGTGTGTTGGGGGTGGGGAAATGAAGAGAATATGGTGAGAGGTAAATAGAAGGAGGAAGAACAGAGGAGGAAATGGGAGGAAGAACATAGGGCTTTAGAAGGAGATGGAGGAATTCCTTGCCCCAAAGGAAGTCAATACGGGGATGGAGGTTCTGGAAGCAGAGGGTTTTTCTGAGACTGGGCTTGAGGTCTCATTTGACCCGCTCACCTCTTTAGATGGTCTATTGACCTGGAAAAAAAAAAAAAAGCAGGGGTCAGTGGGGCTGAGGGCCATGCGCTGTGCCTCTAGCCAGAGAAAAATCCCTCTAGGCATCTAGGATAAAACTGTCTTAAAAAGAAATGGGCTGGAGGGAAGTCTGGAGAAGGAAATTCCTGGACTGGGGGTGGGGCTGTGCATACAGATGTATGTGAGACAGAGTGTGTTGCATGGACAGAAAGTTAGAGGAGCTAGTAGACCAGGAAGAGAGTGGAGCCTACTAAAGGAAGGTGAGAGAGGAGGAAGTAGGTGGGACAAGGGCAAACCAAGCCCAGAATTCCCAGAGAATTGGGGGAAGGGGCAGGAACAGGAGATGGAGAGGGAGAAAAAGGCAGGGAAAGGGAGGAAGAAAAAGTGAAATGTTAGCTATGGTGCAAGCAAGCATCCCTACTTGGGACAGCATGAGTTAGTCCAAGTTGGGAAGCTGGGGGAAGAGAAGACACCGAGACTCACTGTAATGACCTGGGGTAAAGACCAAAGTTAGACTTCACTCTGACAGACCACCTACCCAACTCTGCCCCCTCTCCTTGGCCTGAGGTCCAGGCTGAGTAAGGCTCCAGAGACCAGGGCTTTCAGTGACCCAAGAGAGAGGAAATTCTTCCATCTTCTCTAGGAAATCTCAAGGGACTGGCCTTGAACCTAGTTGAGTGTTCACTGATCAATGCAACTCCCTTTTGCCCCTTCACAAAAACCTAAGATATGTGTAACACTAAAATGTCAGCAGAGCTCATCTATGTGAGCCTCCCATCAGATACAGAAGTATCTAGAGTCCCCTGGGGTTCCCAACCTAAAGTACACACACCTCTAGGGAATACAAGAAGCTTGTCAAGGGAATATGGGGAATACTTAGCAATTAAGTGTATTATCCTATTGGAATTAAACTCTATTGTATTTCTTGTGTGAATGAGCATGGCAAACTCGAAATGATTTCCTTTCATATTGAGTATGGGACAAGGGAAGGTTTACAGAAACCCAAATTGTCTGGGGACTAGAAAAGGTGAAGAACACTTTGCCCAGATGAACCCCTGATGGGTTGCGCCCTAACCACTAAAGGTGACTCCAAAGCCGTGTTCGAAAGATTTCCTTAGATTAAGCTGAAATTTGCCTTCCTAGAACAGCCACTCATTTGTCCTAATTCTGCCCTCTAGTGTTCAAGGAAAACTAATTCCTCTTCCACCTGACAGCCTTTCAAATCTGTGGAAGATTATTATGTTCTCCCCCTACTCCCTCCTCTCTCTTCTGTAGGCTAAATGTTGCTAGCATCTTCAACTGTTTCTGTGTGACACATTCTAGAGGGGATTCTTCTTCTAATAGGGGTTAACTAGATGACCCATGAGGTTCCTTCAGACTCTGAGAGTCTATGAATGCCCTCGCCATCCTGGCTGCTCACTTCTCGATGTGCTCCACTTTGCCAATGTGTCCCATGAAGGCTAACACCTCAAACTGAATACAATATTCCAGATGGAATCTGACCAGCAGAGAGTACAGGATGACAACCATCTCCCTAGTTTTGGATATTATTCCTTCCAATGATGCAGTCTAAGGTTGAATTAACTTCTTGAACTTGTAGACAACAAAAACCTCCAGGTCTTTTTCACATGAGCCACTACTAAATTTCACATAAACTGCTACTACCCCCCCAACCTGTATGTTTTAAGCCCAAGTGTGGGACTTTACATTTATTCCTGTTGAGTTTCATCCTATTAGTATCATCCTGCCAATCAACACTGTTGAGATCAGTTTGAATCCTGATGTCATTTAATGTATTAGCTATCTCTCCAAGATTGGTGCCAACTCCAAAGTCAGATATCAATTATGTGGCTTCATTTAAGTTACTGATAAAAAGTGTTGCCCCTTGGCACACCATTATACCTTCTACCAGAATGACATAGGTCCACTAATCAAGTACAGTTAAGTTATATAATTCAACCAGCAAATGTACTGTCACGCCTACATTTCTCCATCTTGTCCACAAGGATATCATGGGAGATGATTAAATGCCTTGCTTAAATCAAAACATTGACTTATTATGACTGTGGCTTTCACCTGATCTAACATCCCTGTCATGAAAGGGAATGGGTATATTTTGGCTGTGGGACAAAGAATAAGAGTGCTGGTGTAGAAACCAGGAGGACCTAGGTTCAAATCTTGCTTTATACATACCAGCTGAGTGACCCTGGGCAAATCACTTATTCTCTCAGTACGCTGGACAACTAAGACTCTAAGTTGCAGAGAAGGTACATTGGTAGAAGGGGCTTCCTCACCTGGGAGTTCCCTATGCCAGTGAAATCATAGGTCCAGTTCGTCCCCTTTCCTTGTTCTCAATCAATCCATGTTACCCCACAATGATCAAAGCATTCTAAGTCAGTGAGTGGTTCTCAGTCTGGGGTCTATGGGTCCCCACTATGAGTCAGTAGATAGATTTCAGGGGGTCCATGAACTTAGATAGGAAACAAATTGCATTTTTAATTTCACTAACTTCTAATTGAAATTTAACATTCTTTCAATGATGAATAAAAAAAAATCTAACAGCATTATCCAGAGAAAGGGTCCATAGCTTCACCAGACTTTCAAGGGTGCCAAGACACAATAAAGTTCAAGAACTCTTGTTCTAAGCCCTTACAAACCATATGCTTAATAATTCATCTTGCATTTTTGACATCAAGCTCATTGGCCTGTAGTTTCCAGAATTCTTTTCCCCTATTTTGGAAGTCAGAAAAACTTGTCCATCTCAAGCCTTCTTGTTCTTTATGATTTCTCGGAGATTTAACTACATGGCTCCATGATGGAATCTACAGGTTCCTTCACTTCCCTGGGATGTCATTCATCTGGGCCTGGAGGACTGAACTCCTTTAAAGTAGCTCAGTGTTATCTCCTCTCATAACTTTGGATGCTGATTCCTAGAATTGTGATCATCCAATCCAACTCCCATTTTTTTTTCTTACAAAGAAGAAAACAGGGCAGTTAGGTGGCACGGTGGATAGAGCATCAGCTCTGAAATCAGGAGGACCTAAGTTCACATCCAACCTCAGACACTAACTGTGTAACCCTGGGCAAGTCACTTAACCCTAATTGCCTCCAAAAAAAAAAAAAAAAAAGAAGAAGAATCAAAAAAAGAAGAAGAAAAAGAAGAAAAACACTAAGGATGAAAGAAGTAAATTAACTTGTCCAAGGTCACATAGCTAGTGGATGGCAGTGGCAGGAGTAGAACCCAGGTCTTCTCACTCCTCACATGGTTTTGCGACACCATGATGTTTCCATCTCCCTCTCATCCATATTTGTTCAACCTTGTCACTTTGAAGAGCCTTCCCCTTGGTGGGGAAGCAGAGGAGGAGTGGGGGAGCTATGCCTAGACAGCGGTCCCACCCTCTCCTCATCCTTCATCTAACTTCAAACCCAGCTTCAAAGAGCTCTTTTCCTTCCCTTTACTTTTTTCTAAAATTTCAGCTCAGGATGAGTTTCTGCCTTCCTGACCTTGTTCTTGTAGGTCCGGGCCACTCTTCAGTACTTGTCTTTGGTTATGTGTCCCTCCTTCTAGGTTTTGTTCTTGTCCTTTAAAACGCTGAATTCATTAGTAAGATCCCAGGGCTCACGTCGTCGCTATCTTTAGATTTGAAGCCTTTCCCTTTTTCTTTGCATAAGTCATTTGTGATGACAGTATCAGGATTTTGTTTTTAAACAATCTCCTAACCCTCTACTTTTCATAGGCATGGGCTGTCAGATCATACTTACTTTAAAATTTTTTTTTCCTTTGAAATCTGTCTTCCTAATATAACAGGTGCTTCTGCATCACTGTTTCATCTCTGTGTGAAGCCAAGGGACTCCAATGTTTCCACAGAGGGAAAGAGAACATACGAGACACTAGGAGGTAAAACTGCCAATGTTCTCTCTAAGGCAATCGATCAACCGACAGACATTTATTAAGCACTTACTATGTGCCATGGGAGGGCAGCTAGGTAGGGAAGTGAATAGAGCGCTGGGCTTGGAGTTAGGAGGACCTGAGTTCAGATCTTGCCTCAGATACTTAACCTAGCTGTGTCACCTTGGGCAAGTCACATAACCCTGCTTGCCTCAGTTTCCTCATCTGGAGGAATAAGTTGGAGAAAAAAATGGCAAAATACTGCAGTATCTTTGCCAAGAAAACCCCAAATGGGGTCATATGACTGAGATGACTGAACAACAACAATGTGCCACACCCTGTGCTAAGGACCGAGGACACAAGGAAAGGCAAAAACATGGATCCCTAACCTCAAGGAGATCACATACTAATGGTGGGGGCTGGGGAGTGGGAGGTGGAGAGGGACAAAATGTAAATCACTAGAAACCACAAGATATACACAGAGTAGATGGAAGGTAATCTCCAAGGAGAAGGCATGAGTAGTGAGAGCAACCAAGAATGACTTCATACAGAAGGGAGCATGTGACCACAGGGAAAATGTACTGCCCAAGACCATGTGGAGGAAGGAAAGCTACCCTATAGGACAGAGGGAGGGAAGAGATCTGCACAAAGGGTACAGGAATGGCCTCCCTCCCTCCCTCCTTCTATGCTTCCCTTGAGAGCTGGACTTTATGATTACTGTGGGAAGGACAGGCTTGCTGACTCCTGGGCAGCAGGTGCCACTGAATCAAGATGGCTGGACTTCCCTGAAGTACCTCTGAGCAGCTCAGAAGGCAATGCATCGAATGTTTCCAGGGTGGCCCACGGCACTGCTGGTCATTGACCGTGCCACTGGAGCTCAAGGTTGAGGAGGAGATCCAGAATCTGAAGCAGAGACAGGGACCCGAGTGGGCAGAGGATGGAACCAAGTCCTGAGGCTGGCAGCTACTGAGGATCTTGCCAACTGGCAAGCAAGAGGGAGAAGCCTGGTTTCTCCCATAGCTCTTTTCATAAAGAGAAACTGAGGACCCAGGCACGTACACCTCTCTTTATTCCTTTTCCATAAGCTGAGGGAGTTGGGAGTTCAGGACTTTCCTCCTGCCACCCCCAGAGAGCTGAGAGGGCAGGGAGAAGTAGGTTTCCACTTCTCTTTAGTCTCCTTTGATGAATAATCAACCATGTCACACCCACAGTGAAGTGGACCCCAACGCTTGGACCTGGGCCCTCTTCTTTCTCTACACTGTCTCTCCCGGTGACCTCATCCACTCTCCTGGGTTCCATTACCATCTCCATGCAGACAACTCCCAAATCTATCTATCTAGCCTTAGTTTCCCTCCTGAGCTCTAGTGACACCAACTAGGTGTCTTGTAGGCATCCCAAACTCAACAAACTCCTTAAAGCGAACTTGAAATCTTCACTGCCAAACCCAACCCTCTTTCAAGGTCACTTCCAGCCCTACCTCTATGATCCTGTAAGTCTCTCGAGTATGTGTCTTCTTCTCTCTTCACTCACATAGTCACCGCTTTAGTTCAGGACCTCATCACTTCTCACCTGGACTATCACAATAGCCTCCTATTTGGACCTCCTGCCTCAAGCCTCTCCTCACACTTCAATTCAAACTCCACACAGCCACCAAAGTGCACAGGTCTGACTATGTCACTTGTACTCCCTCACTCAAGAAGCACCAGTGGCTGCCTGTTACCTATAGGATAAAATATTAACTCTGCCATTTAAAGCTCTTCACAACTTTGCTACCCCGGTATCTTCCTACTTTTCTAGTCTTCTCCCTACAGTCTGGTCACACTGACATTACTTGCTGTTCCTCATATGCAACACTCTCATCATTGTGGTGTAGTGGATAGAATGCTGGACTCGGTATTGGAAATACCCGGGCTCGAATTCTATCTCAGACACTCAATAGCTGTATGACCTTGGGCAAGTCACCTAATCTCTCTGTGACTGTTTTCTCATCTTTAAAATGAGGAATTTGGATTTGACAGCTTCTGAGGTCCCTTTCAGTTCTAAAGCTATGACCTTGTGATCTCTTTATCCTATGCACGGGTGTCCCCCCCATACCTGGAATCCTTTCTCTTTTCACTTCTACCCCTTCTTATCCCTGGTTTTCCTTTAAAATTCCATTCCATGTCTGCCCTAAGAAGCTTTTTTTTCCCACTAGTGCCTTGGATTACATTTTTAAGCTTATTTTGTCTACACTTATTTATGGACCTATCTTCCCCATTAAAATGTAGCTTCCTTAAAGACAGAGACTGATCTTTGTCTTACATCTCCATTACTTAGCACACTGCTCTTTACACAGCAGGTACTTAATCCTTGACTGACTGATTGGTTGGTTGATGGTAGAAGGCAGATAGCTCCATGCAGGAGCTTTTTTCCTTCCATCCTCACTATTTTCAATAATCTCTATGATCACAGTATGTAAAGTGTCTGCATCCTTAAAATGGCCAGAGAGAAGAGCCTAGATGTTGTGTGGCTAGATTAAATTCCAGATGCTTATAGCCATGGGTTCAGAGGAGTTTGAGAAGGGAATAGGCCTGAATGCCTCCCCGCCCCCACTGGCCAGTAGGGATACTGAAGGTTTTTAGGAATGTTATCTTAAGCAAGCTCCTGAAAGATTCTTGAGATCACTGAGCTAGTGGTCTAAACCAAGCATCACCAGGTGAGTAATTCAGACCTCTCACTCCTTGACTGGATAATTACTATATTGATACATTGCTTTTTTTGGTAGGAAAAGCTGGGCCTGAAGTCAGGAAGACTCATCTTCCTGAGTTCAAATCTGGCCTCAGATATTTTCTAGCTAATGTGTGACCCTGGGCAATTCACTTAACCCTGTTGGCCTCAGTTTCCTCATCTGTAAAGTGAGCTAGAGAAGGAAATGGCAAATCACTCCAGTATCTCTGCCAAGAAAACCTCAAATGAGGTCAAAAAGAGTGAAACATGACTGAAAATTACTGAACCACACAAATAAACCTATGAAATTTTATTTTACTAGATTTGGCCCAATGTGCTAGCTTTCCAGGATCTTTGCAATGACTCTGTCACCTAACGTTAGCTAGCCCTCCTAAGTTTGTGTCATTTAAAAATTCTACATGGGGTAAACTACCACTTGCTTCTCAAATTCAAAGAAGATAAAGAATTTATGACCTGGTAAAATGAGAAAAGAGATACAATAAAGAGAAAGCTAAAAGAAGGTCTGGCTCCAAGGCCAACTCTCTGTTCACTGTATTACACTTTCTAGATGTTCACTAATTATACCTTTAAGAATATGTCCAAGATTTTGCCATGGATCTAAATTAAACTCACTCTCCTATAGGTTGCAGACTCCATTCTCTTCTTTATAGAAGAAGGACAAGGAGGAGGAGGAAAAAAAAGAAAGAGAAGAAGGAGAAAGAGGAGAGAGAGAAGAGGAAGAGGAAAGGGGAGGGGGAGGGGAAAGGGAGAAGAAGAGGAAGGGGGAAGAGAAGAAGGAGAAGGAGTAGGAGAAGAAGAAGATGATGATGATGATGATGATGACGACAATCAGGTCATTTGCCCTCCTCCATTCTTGTGGTACCTATTCCATTCTCCATAGTCTCTCAAAGATAATTGACAGTGGTTCAGCCATCAAATAGCTAACATTTAAGTAGCTCTTTAAGGTTTGCAAAGTGCTCATTTGAACCCTGGAAGGTAGGTGTTATGGAGTAACTTGCCCAAGGTCATGCAACTAGTAAGCATGTAAGGCTAGATTTGAATTCAGGTCTTCCTGATTAAAAGTCCAGTGTTCTCTCCACTGTGCCATCTAGTTGCCTTTTACGTCCTCCTATTCTTTCAATACCCACAGATGTAGATCCTCTTTGGTAGCTATCTCCCAAGATTTTGGTTGCTTCCACATCACCAACCAGCTCCTCTAGGCTGGCAGTGAGAATGGTTCAAATTCAGCCTAGAGTAGCAATCCCTATGGCCCCTTCCTTAGCTTCCTGGCAGATGAAAGACAGAGATTAGAGGAAAGTTTATCAAGAGGAAAGTTTATGCTATCAGAAGAGTGAAGTCATCAGGGGGAGTGTAGATAGCAGAAGTCTCCCAGCAGTACTGATATTTGCCTCTGTGGCATTTGCCCAGCCTGTATTGGGAACTCATCAACAATCTCTTCCCATTAGACAGTTTCTAGTATAAGAGATATACTATATCTCATATCTATGTCTCTTCTTCAACATCCCAAACACTTGGGTGATGTTCCACCCTCTGGTTCTTGGATTTTTATGTTTTCTTGGGATACAAAGTCATTCCTATCTATCATACCTGTTTCTTTTGTAAAAACTCTATGTTGGACTTTTGCTGGGGAGGGAGAGGGAGGAGCAGCTAGGTGGTGCAGGGGATAGAGGACCAGGCCTGGAGTCAGGAGGACTTGAGTCCAAATCTGGCCTCAGACACTTACTAGTTGTGCAACCCTGGGCAAGTCACTTAAGCCTGTTGGGCTCAGTTTCCTCATCTATAAAATGAGCTGGAGAAGGAAATGGCAAACCACTCCAGTATCTTTACCAAGAAAACCCCAAATGGGGTCACAAAGAGTCAGACATGACTGAACAACAACAAAGGTGGTAAATGGTCAAGCCAAGATTCAAACTCAGTGGCCCCAAGTTTAGCAGGCTGTCTACTGCACATGATGCCTCTCTTTAGCCTGGGATAAGACAGGGGTCATCATTCATCTGTCAACCTTCTCTGTCAAAACAAATATTTAAAAACAAACAACATTTCCCCCTACTCCACACCAGTCTCTCATCCCGACTTTCCTCTTTTGTTCAACAGCATCCCTGTTTTCCTGTTTCCAACTCATTTTTTTTACCTCTCTCTGACTCACCCAAATGTCTCTAAGGCTTATTTCTTCTTTCAAAACATGTCTCCGACTCATTTGTGTTCTCTTTTCTCCACCCCCATTTCCACAAATATAATCTAGGCTCCTTTATAATGTTTCAAGTGTGGGCCCTTGGCCATCCCCTCTCTGTCCTTGAGAATTCCTGGCTTTACCCTCTCTGACTTAAAGCATGTTCAGATCTCCCTCAACTCGGAAAAAAAAAACCCCACACCTCTACTTGATGCTTTTGGGCCCTCCAGCTACCATCCTCTCTCATTTCTTTTTTGCCTAATTTCTAGAATAAATGATCCACCCTCACTGCCTCTACTCCCTCAAAACTCACTCTTTCCTTTATGTCCTTTCAATCCCCACCATGCTATTCAGTCTGCTCTAAGGCTACTGACCTCCCAACTACTGAACCCAATGGCCTTTCCTCTGTCTTCATTCTGCATGATTTCTCAGCAGCATCTGGCATTGCTGACCTCCTCCTCTCCTTCCTTAACACTATCTCCTTGATAATACATTTCACTAGTTCTGTTACATCTCTGACCTCTTCTGCTATTTCTCATTATGATTAATGATAACAAGGAGCATTATTTTTAGAACTTTAAAATTTGCAAAGCTCTATATAAATGTTATTTCACATGAATTTGGCAACAATTCTGTGAGGTAGGTACTATTATTGTCCCCACTTTATAGATGAAGAAACTGAGCCTGAGAAAGTTTAAGTGACTTATATCGGGTCATATGGCCAGCAAGTGTCTGAGGTTGGATTTGAAATTAGGTCTTCCAGATTCAAAGTCCAGGGCTCTATTCACTAAGCCACCTAATTGTCCTACTATCAACAGTTATTTTCTGAGTGTCTTTTGTGCAGGGTATGCTGGTGATATAAAGTCACTTTCACCAAAGGCATTATGATGTAATTACAGAAACAAGATACATAGGTAAAATAGGACAAGCATAGGTTCCAGTTCATGTCAAGGACCCTAAGAATGGGAATAAGCACTTGCTTGAGAAGTTCAGAGGAGGAAGAATTCAAGGAGAACTCTGGTGGAGCTTCAGAGAAGCCATCATCTTCTTTTTCTTCATCATCATCATCTTCTTCTTCTTCATCATCTTCTTCTTTGCATCATCATCTTCTTCTTCATCATCATCTTCTTCTTTATCATCTTCTTTATCATCTTCTTCATCATCTTCTTCATCATCATCTTCATCATCTTCATCTTCATCATCATAATCATCTTCTTCCTCTTCATCATTATCTTCTTCATAATCATTTTCTCCTTCTTCTTCTTCATCATCATCATCTTTTTCTTTTTCTTTTTCTTCTCCTCCTTCTCCTTCTTCTATTTTGGAGGCAATCAGGGTTAAGTGATTTATCCAGGGTCACACAGCTAGGTAGTAAGTGTCTGAGGCCAGATTTGAAATCAGGTCATCCTGACTCCAGGGACACTTTGCTACCCAACTGCCCCCAGAGAAGCCTTCTGAGAAGAGGTGGGGCTTCTGCTGGGTTTTGAAAGAAGTGTAGGACTTAGGAGGGAAAAGAAAGCATTCTAGGCAGGGAGAATGAATGAATAAATGAAAAAGCATTTATTAAGCACTTACAACATGCAAAGCCCCATGTTAAGTACCAGGCATAGGAATAAAGAAGAGGAGGTGATCTTTGGCATAGAAACATGGTGGGAAAATGAGGCATGTTTAGAGGACAGCAACTAGGCTGAAACGAAGGTTTGGCAGGGAAGGAGGAAACAATGAGTCGGTTAAAGGTTTAGTAGGAGCCAGACTACAGGGGCTCTTAATATTTGGACTTTAGGATATGTGGTCCTAAATGGTCCTTCAATGATCAGGCAATGGGGAGGCAGTGAAGGCTTCACAACTAAAAGGTTTCATAAGTGTGAATGAGGAAGATTAATCTGGCAATGAAATTCAGGATGGATTAGAAAGAGGTAGGGGATAGAGGAAGGAAGACCAGTGAGAAGGCCACTGTTGTATGTGGTCTAGGCAGAAGGTAACCAAAATCTAAACCAAGGCATTAAGAGTACAGAGGAGAGGATGACTAAGAGACATTAAAGAGAGTGAATCGGCAAGACTTTACAACTGATCACAACAAATAACTGAATGACTGGAAGCGTTTTGATAGAGGCAGGGTGTGGTATGTAAAGGATGATTCTAGGGGTTTGAGCCTAAGTGACATTTCCTCTTTCACATCGGTACCTTGGCTTATTCTGTACCTCCTCCTCTTTGGAAAACTCTCCCCCAACCCCTCCACTTATTTGAAGCCCATCTATCTTCTGCAAAGGCCAGCTTGAGTTCCTGCCTCCTGGATGAAAATTCTCTCTGACCTCTTCTGGATCCATAGGGATAATAGCTCCAGTTTTATCTAGACCTTTCTAACATGTAGTAATAGGTAATATAATAACGTAAAAATATGATATAAAATGTAAAAAAATAATAAAATTACATCTATAAATATACATATATCTGTGTATGTATATATATATATATGTTTACATCAAATGGTGGCCTTCTCTGGTGCAGGGTGGGGAGGGAGAGAGGGAGATAGTTTGGAACTTAAAATGTAACTAAAAAATAAATTAAATTAAATTTCAAAAAATGCTTCCCTCACAACAGCCCCATGAGACAAGTAGTATAGGTATTGTTATTTCCATTTTACAAAAGAGGAAACTGAGGCTCAGGAAGACAGAGTAACTCACTCAAAGTTTTATAGCAAGTGACAGGGCTAGTACTCAAATTCAGGTACTCCATATTCCATATCCGGTGGAGAACCACTAGGGCTTTATGTAACACCCATCGAAGCTTTGGGCGCATCATATACACTAGTTAGCCTGGTTAATATTTTTGCCATAAACAGCATCTGCCTTGTTTTGTCTAGATTCTGAGTCCCTGGGCAAGGCCAGGGTCTCATGCTCCTCATATCCCCCCTTGGCACCTATCACAGGGGCCCTGTATGCAGTGGAGTTTAATAAGTAGGTAGTGACTGATTTTTTTCCCCCTTAATTTCATTCTAATTAAATTTACTTGCTACTTTCTCACTACTCTTCTAAAGAGACCATGTCCCATTTCACAGAAGAGAAAATTTAAAGCTCACATCAAACATAACAAGATTAGAGGCAGCAAGGGTAGGGATGTAAAGCAGCACCTGGAGTCAGGAAATTTGAATTCTACCTCTAATGCTTACTGTCTAGATGATGCACTTCCCTCCCTGAGCAAATCCTTTCACTGCTATGAACCTCAGTTTTTTTATCTGTAAAATGGGCATAATAATAGTAGCTATCTCATAAGGCTAATGTGAGGTCTTTATGAGATTTGTGAAGCATTTTGCAAAAAGCTTAAAGCACTAAGTCAGTTAGTTACAATTAGGTCATTTCCCCACCTCTAGGAGGGTGCTTCTTTTATTCTCATAGAAGGCTCCTGGGGGTGAGAGGCATGGGGTTAAGGAAGGGTGTCATGAAGAGCAGGGGTGGGGGAGGAGTGGAGGAAAGGGGATTGGAGCTAGCAGAAGGTCAGCGATGGGAAATGATGGGACAGCAGGAAGGGAAAGAGGTGAAAGGAAGATGGAGGGCCAGGGGTGCAAGGTCGGTTACTACCCCAGCTTACATATGGGCTCCAGGAAGGACACTGCAACCTTCACTTTGGTGGGAGTGATGAGGGCGCAGGAGAGGACAGATGCCCTTCAGTTGGAGTGGAGAGAACTGCAGGGAATGGGGGGGGCAGCCTCCCTCCTTCAGGGGTTTTTCAGGAGGACTGGCAGGGTGGGCACCAAGGGGCTGGGGCCCCCCACCCAGAAGTGGGCAGGGCCCCACCCTCATACCTGCTGCTGGCCCTGGATCCTCATGTACTCTGACCGTTGTTTGCTGTGCTTGGCTTTGTCAGGGCTGCTTGCCTGTCCTGGCTTCAGCCTGGATGCCCCTGGCGTCACCATCTTCATAGGTGGGATGGAGACCCCGCCGCTCTGTGGGGGGCAGAAACCGGGTGAAAGTTGGAGAAAGTCCTAGAAAGAAGGGGATTTGGGCTGGGCTTGGCTGGCCTCTCTCCTTCCTCTCTCTGGAGCTATTCTGGCAGGACCCTATCTGGGCCTAGGGCCCCCTCTTTGGGAATTCTCTGACACCTTTCTTGTCTCTCTGGGCCTGGGGCCCTATCTATAGGATGTCTCAGCAAAAACGGAAATATGCTCCCTGGCCAATTCTTCACTCCTTTAGTCAGAGCTAAGCAGACAAAATGGGCATTGATCTCAGCAGGTATCAGCCTCCTCAATCTTCTAGAACAGGGGTTTGTAACCTTTTCTATGGGTGTCATGGACTCCTCTGGCAGGCTGGTGAAGCCTAGGGACCCTTTCTCAGAACAATGTTTTTAACTGAAAGAAATACAAAATTTTAGTTAGAGGTCAATGAAAATAAAGACGCAACCCCCCCCCCATTCTTCAAGTTTATGACTCTGTGGACCCTAAATTAAGAACCTTTGCTTGAGAGGGTGTGGGGCATCGAGGCAAAGTAGGGGAGTGGATAGAATGCAGGGCCTGGAGTCAGGAAGACTCATCTTCCTGAGTTCAAATCCAACCTCAGACCCTTCCTAGCTGTGTGACCCTGGGCGATTCACTTAACCTTGTTTGCCTCAGTTTCCTCACCTGTAAAATGAGCCGGAGAAGGAAGTGACAAACCACTCCAATATCTTTGCCAAGAGAACCCCAAATGGGGTCACCCCAAGTTGGACACAACTAAAAAAATGACTGAATAACAAACAAGCTTGAGAGGATGAACGGTTCTTCTGGGGTTCCCCTGCCTCCCTCTCATGGGAGGTGCCAATAGCTCTAGGAAGGTGGCCTTCCCAGGTCACCTCAAAGAGGGATATCACTGGCAATGTTGACCACAGCAGAGTAGGACAGAGATGGCACTATATTTGCAACAGGAGAGGACTGGATTACAATGACCTCTCTGATCCTATGATATCCACACCTAGGCAAAGAGCCCAGTACCAGTACCAGAGCACTGCTGCCAGGGATTTTGAAAACCATCTCCTATTGGTATAATGCTCCCATTTTGCAGAGACAGGAAACTGAGGCCCAGAGAGGGTTAAGAACCTCAGTCTCCTGATGTTGCTAACTCATTGTCCTCCATACTACACTGCTACATGCTCAGGGGCCAGGTTCTCCTCTCTTTTTCAGTTAATGGGCCTTGATCTTTCCTTCCAACCATGAGTGGGGGCTCTGAGAATGGTGGATGGCAGCAGACCCACTCAAACACCAGGCCCTGGTCCTACCCAAAGAGGAGAAATACCAAGAGGCTGGAAGGGAGAGACGCAGGCAAAGATAATTCAAGAGACAGAGAAAGAGTCAGAGACATAAGTGGTGGGAACAGGGGTAGGGAGGAGGGGGACAGTATCTTTATTTGTTGACTTGTGGATACAAAGCAGGGGGTGGAGGATGGGTGGTGGACTGGGGGGTGGTCACAAGTGCATCTTCTTCACACCCTCCTCTCATCCCAGTGCAGAAGCCAGGAAAAGAGCTGGCCAAGAGCTCAGGTGAGCCAGCTTCCCAGCCTCACCTGGACACCGTCCACCCTAGGCATCCAGCCTCTGACTCACTATAGTCACAGGGCATGGAGCAGAAAGAGGTCCCAGGGCAGGTAGAGATGGGACTCAGCTCTCCTCCATCCTCCCCACTTCCCACAACTCAGAAGGACAGAAGGGAGAAATGTGTGGAAGTGGGAGAGGATACAGGATAGAACAGCCACCTGGGAACTTGGGGACTGGGACAAGGTCCCAGAGAGGGTGCCAATGGGGGGTGCCGAAGGGGCCTTGCCCATCGCATTCAGTGTAGCCTCCAGCTCCTGGAGCGTCTCCTCCAGACTGTCAAGTCGCTGGAAGGGGAGCCAAGGGCTGGCATCCCTCTCTGCTGAGTCTAGATCAAGGGGACCTTTCTTGCTCTGGGCCTGAGACACAGTCCTCTCTGCACAGTCTCCCATGGCCATGTGGGTATTATGCCTAGAGTGTATGATGGCTTCTTCTGGGCTCACAGTGGCAGGGGCAGCCCCTACAAAGACACCTGGGCACTGACTTCCGTCTGGCCACTCTCCCCTGTGGCAGGTCAGCCTGGATCCTTTTTCTTCCACCAGCTGTTGGATGGTTCTTTCTGTTGGTGGTTGGATCTTGGTGCCCACAGATTTCAATGATTCCTCTCCCTGCCTTGGCCTTTTGGTATTTCCAGGTGGGGAGGCATCAGCTTCTTCCAGAGGCCTCATCACCACCAATTCAGCCCCTGTCATATCCTGGCCAAGTGGTGGTGCTTGGCACTGGTTAGTGACTCTGCCTCTACCAGCAGTCACTAATGCCCAGGGCAGTGGGATGGGCATTATCCTTGTGCCTGTCTCTTCGGGCATAACCTCTGGAGATGAAGGTGGGTCAGAAGCACATTCAGTTAGGATGATCTGGGGGATACAGAAACTTCTGGGGAGTGGGGCATTCTGGAGGGAGAAGAGACATAAGGAAAAAGAGTGAATGAAGAACCCCCCCACAGGGGTGCTCTGAGCCATCCTGCCAATCCCACCTCTCTCAGTTCTTTCTGGGGGTTTCCCAAAGTCAGCCAAGGGCAGGCTCAGCCTATGCCCAGCTCCACTTCCACCAACACCAGGGAGTCCATAATCCCAAGACTAGTACTAACCTCTGTCTGGAGTGGTCAGTGAAGAGAGAAACTCCCTGCCACTTGGAGATGGCACCAGAAAGGTATAAAGAGAGGTACCAGAAACCCCTTCCCCAAAACCCTACCCCCTGCCTGAGCTGTGTACTTACCTGCTGCTGGGAGGGGTGAAGCCTCTGAGGAGGCTTTGGGTGAGGATATTCAAGTTGGCACCACACCCAAGTGGTTCCACCTTCTGATGGTGCAATGCAGGATGCAAAGTAGTTAGCTGGGCCCATCTGGTCTGGTGCTCTGCCTCCACACACACGTGTGTGTGTGTGTGTGTGTGTGTGTGTGTTGCAGGCTGTGTATATAAGATTACCTCTGGTGCTGAGGGCAGAGGGAGAGGCTGTGAGACCAGCCTCCCAAACCCAGAAGGAGCAGGGAGCCATGCCCACCGAGACAGGCCAAGTTGCTGCTGCTCCCATAAGGTTGGCTCATTGCCCAGCTTCAGGGGCAACATCTCCCCCACTACCAGGCCCTGTGGTCTCTCGAACCCTGGGCATCCCGAGAATGACTTTCTGCTAATGGGAAACTGAGAGCTCCCCTCTCCTCACTGAGGCACCTGTCCCTTGGGAAGGAATTACAAGACAGCTTCCAGCCAGAATGGAAATCAGACTATGGCCTGGAATGAAATGAGGCCAGGAAGCACTGCCCCCTCCCCCTAATCCTGGAGTAGACCTTCCCCAAGTTCCCCAGGCTCTGTCACCCTCTTCTACCAACAGTATCCTCCCGTGGCAGAACCATCCCGGGATCCCCAAGAGGACAGAAGCCAGAGAAAAGGAATGGAAGTCAGGTAGCAGTAGGGATCAAGCTTAGAGAGAAGGAAAGACTTCCAGATGCTAAGAGATGACAGGCCCAGAGGCTAAGGGAAGCTGTGGGATCTCCCAGGAACACGGATTTACAGATGAGGGAGTTGAATGTCTCAAAGGTAGATGTGGTCTCCTTGGACCCAAGTGAGTGAGATGAGGCCAAAGAGGGAAGAAGAGGCCAAGTCCCATCCCCCAATTACAGAGAAAACAAAGCAGGAGAGAAGACACAGACCAGAGACACAGGGTCCCTACCCAGGGTCAGGCCCCAGAGCGGCAGAGGTGGCGGGCCAGACCACGCACAGGCAGGGCCCAAAAGGCAGATCGCTGCCCAGGGGCTCAGGCTGAGGAATTCCTGCTGGGACTGGGGAGCCACAGGCTCCCCTGGGGGAGGGGAAGAGGCTGTCAAGGAAAGGTTAAGAGTCCAGAAGTGTCATTCCCGGTAAGTGACTGAGAGCTCGAAGGAGACCGTGAGCAGGTGAGCAGCATGTTAGCGTGTTAGAGTATTAGCGTGAAAAGAGGCAGCGGCGGCAGAGGGAGCTATGAAGGGACAGGCAGAGAAACAGCAGTTGAAAAGAGACTCAGGCTGGTTACCTTCCGTGGGGGGCCCGGGGTGGGCCCAAGGGGCCCAGGTTCCTGGGGGGAGAGCGAGGCTGGGAGGGGCATGGAACTTCTTTCAAACACCTGAGGAGGCAGAAGGTTGGGGGTGGGTTTGGAGGGGAGGATCAAAACTTCGGGGCAGGGGGGTCCGTTCAGCTGCCTTTGGTCAGGGACCCCCAAGGAGGATGGGGGACACTGATTCAGGTCTGTAGCCTTGCTCAGGGAGGCGAGGGAAGAACCACGCATGCGCTAACTCGAGTTAGCAGGGCTGCTTAAGAAAGAAGCTCTCTGCATCTCCCTCCTGTCTCCTTCCCTTACGGAGGACACAGCATAACCCCAAGAGCTATTCTCTTTCTTCAATCTCAGAGCTTTTAGGTATGAGAGATCTCTAAGTGCTTGGCTATAGAAATCCCAAAGTGCTTGAAGAAGAGAATATGAAAGACATTTCCTATCAACCTCAGTCATGTGAGGAAGTAAATCAGAGTTCCTCCTCACATCTTATGGGGTGGGGGGGGAAACTGAGGCAAAGAGGAGGAAACTGTTAGCTCATAGCTAGCCCAGAGACTTGGGGGCAGAGCCGGTAACAAAAGCCAGGAGTTTGGCTCCTCTCGGCCTCAGGCCCTGTCTTCTTTCCCTGGGCATGGAAGAGGGAAGGAGCTGTTGTGCCAGGAGCCCAGAGCCCGGAGCCCGGAGCCTGGAGCCCGGGCTGACCCCTGTCACACACCTCCAGCTCTGCGATGATTCGGTCCTCATCGTCTTCATCTTTGATGGCTGACGCCATGATGGGCGGCGTGGAGGCTGGACGAGCCACCTCAGACACTGTCCGGCGCAGCTTCACTTGGGGCTTCTGGACTTCCAACTCCTCTGACTCTGCCTTCTGTAAGTGACCCCAAGTGGAGTAAGCAAACCCGATATCAGCACCTTTACCCCCGACCTCAGACCCAATTTCTCTGTCACGCTATTTGCCTTTCCTCTCATCCCCTATACCTCATACAAATTCTCTCCCTAAGATAATGTCTTAGAGTTTAAAGAACTGAGCAAGGGTCTATCCACTCCTTGTCCTAAAATACACTTTTGTTGTTATTTTGTCCAACTCTTTGTGACCCCATTTGGGGTTTTCTTGGCAGAGATACTGGAGTGTTTTGCCTTTTCCTTCTCTAACTCATTTTACAGATGAGAAAACTGAGGCAAGCAGGGTTAAGTGACTTGCCCAGGGTCACACAGCTAGTAGGTGTCTGAAGCTGGATTTGAACTCACAAAGATGAGTCTTCCTAACTCTAGGCCTGGCGCTCTGTGCAGTATGGCGCCACCTAGCTGCCCAATGAATGGTATTAAACATTCCTTTCACTTTCCCTATCCCAGCCTCACCAAGTTCCTCAACATCCCCCTTCCCCAGTTTCTCCCTTTGTTCCATTCTAGGAAGGATTCTCCTTCTACATCTGGAAGGATCAAAAAAAGTCATCTTGAGCACCCTGCTGCCTCCAGACAGGACCCAGCTTTCACCCCTCACACCCTTTCACCCTTCCTTAGTCAGAGGGTTTCAACGTGCCTAAAGTGCACCCTCCCTCCCGGCTGCATGCTACCGGTCCTCAGCTGAAGGATGGCCCTGCCTGGTAGTGGTGGATGGAAGTGTACCTTGATGAAGGCTGAGTCTTTCTTGCTGGTGACCACGACCTCTCCAGTGCGGGTGGTGGTGAGGCCGTGGGAGGAGGGGAAGCTTCGTCGGGGAGGGGGTGGCGGGGGTGACTTAGAAGGCTTTTCTGTTCGGTATCGGGGCACGGTCAACTCATCTAGAGACAGAAAGGGAAGGGAGTCCATCAGAACACTCACCTGGGAGCTGTGAGGACACTCATGCCATTCCAAAAGGGAGTCCAGGGCCTTGTTCCCTTGGCCCGATCCCAAGAAAAGTAGCAAGTCCTGATGCCATTTGCAGCTCAGGACCTAATCATTCTGCTTTTTCTTTTCCACGATAGATATAACACTGGTCCCTCTCATTCCACAGGGCAGAAACTGTGCCTCTTTCATCAGACTGGCAGCTCCCTGAGGACAGAGCAGGGACTCCCTGCTATACCTCTGATATACCACTGCCTAGTGCTTGGTCTGGGCCTCCTCTACCTGAGCCCCTTCGCCCACTGGCCTCTCCACGGGGGGCTGCCTTCTGGCCATGGGGAGCTTTGGAGGGCTTGTGCTCAGGGGTGGGGGCTGGCCCCCGAGGCTTTCCCACACAATCCAGGTCTGGGATGGCCTTCAGCAGTTCGGCCTGGGTCTCTTCCAGCAGCCGGTTGATGTCCTTGGCACTGTACTGGCTCAGGGCTGCCCTCTTCTCCTCCCAGTCCCTCTCAGCTGCCTGAGGGAAGGAAGGGGAAAGCTGGTGAGGAGACACAACTCAGAGCTGGAACCCTCGCCCTGCCTCACTTTCTTCTACCACCCCTGCTTCTTCCTGTCCCATCCCATCCCTAGGAAATAGCAGGGATAGAATGGGAGGCTCAAAGAAACATCTTTGCTATCCCCCAAAAAAGGTATCAGGTTCAAGAACTTAGGGGGACCCAACCATTTTATACTTTGCAAAGTGTTTAAGGAAACCCTGGAGGCTTCATTAGTCAGTTAATCAACAAGTATGTGCTATGTGCCAGGCACTGTGCTAATAATGGGGATTTTTTTTATTTAATTTTATTTATTTATTTTTTTTAGTGAGGCAATCAGGGTTAAGTGACGTGCCCAAGGTCACACAGCTAGTAAGTGTCAAGTGTTTGGTCTGAGGCCAGATTTGAACTCAGGTCCTCCCGACTTCAGGGCCGGTGCTCTATCCACTGCACCAGCCAGCTGCCCTAGGATTTTTTTAAAAAGGTGAAAAAGGTCCATCTCAGGGACAGGAGACACTCAGATTCCCACTTGGGAAGCTGTAGTAAATTTCCACACATCCAGCTATTTTTTCCAAACCAGTCTCCACACTGGGCCATCCCGCCATCCCTCAATCCCCACCCCAACCCTGGACCAAGAAGGGGCAGGAACCCAGACATGTGCGTCCCCGACAGCCCAAGCACCTCCACAGACACAGCCTTGTCCACGCTTCTCTTGCTGGGTGTTTCAGGGCCTCTGGAGGGATTGGCCCCCTTGGGTGTGTGAACAGTGCCCTCGCCTGGCCCCCCCAGCTCATGGAGGCTCAGGGGAGGACTGGGGGGTGGCATCTCGAAGTCCAGGCTTTTGCCAAAGTCACACTCAGCTGTCACCTTCTTTGGAGACTGGCTCAGGAGGTTGTTTGGAGGCGGCCATGTACCCTCATCCACTTGCCTGGGGAGACAGGTAGCTGTGAGGCCCTTGGAGTAAGGGAAGTGAGGTGGGCAGTCCCTGTCTGTCCTCCCCAGGTCTTTCATGTCCTCTGGTGGTGGGCATGTGAGAGGAACTCTGAGCTCACCAGAGCTGGAGAGGGGGGTCAGGAGGGATGCAAAGAGGAGCGACTAGGCTCAGATGGGACATCTCTAGGCCACACAGAAGAGTCTTGGGGCGAGGGAGCTAGCAGGTAGAATGTATAGAGAGGGTAAGCTGGGCATGATTTCAGATTTGGGGCCAGAATGACTCCATGGGAGGGGGGAGTCCCAAGATCAGGGGTATCTGAGCTGGTATGACAGTGACTCCTGGGGAAGGGGGTGGGAGGTCATGCTGACCTTCGGATCTGAGCCAGTGTATCAGTGACCCCTCGACAGCGCTTAAGAAGCCCGTCCAGTCTCTGTGGCTCCTCCTTCAGGAACTTTACTGCCTCTACTTCTACCCGGAGAACCACTCGCATCTTACTCTGCAGCCCAGGGAATTGTGCTGGGGGGAGAGAGAGGGAGGGAAACAAGGAAAGTGAATGCAGTACACATCGGAAGGGGAGAGTCCCCATAGCTCACAGACCATCTGGGCCAATCTGTACTTGAACAGGCAATGCTGCTACAACATTTCAGACTCCAGTGAAGACCTCCAGTGAAAAGGAACTCAACCACCTCTCTAGGGAGACACTTTTAGCTCTATTTATTAAGGAGTCCTTCTGTCACATTTTGTTTTGACCCATTTTAAGTGGGTTTTTTTTGGGCAAATATAATTGAGTGGTTTGCCATTTCTTTCTCCAGCTCATTTTACAGAAGAGGAAACTGAGGCAGACAGGGTTAAGTGACTTGGCCAGGGTCACACAGTAAGTATCTGAGGCCGAATTTGAACTCAGGTCTTCTTGCCTGGCCCTCTGTGCACTATGGTGCCACCTAGCTGCCCTGAGATCACACTACCTAGCCTTTGGGGGCTCTAGGTCACACTGTGGATTCATATTGAGCTTCCAGTCCACTAAAGTGATGCCTAGACACCAAGGATGGAGGGAAGGGGGGACTGTGCAATGAAGGAAGGGGGAGTGAGACTGAGTAGGTAAGAGCAGCGCTGCCCCCTATCCTGGGCCAGGCCACAGAGAATCACCAAATCTTAGAGATCCTCTATCCAACCCCTTCTCCCTGCTTTCATCCCTCCACTAAGTCCCTAGGCCAGGGCCACTCACACTTGAGCTCCGTGAGGGTCTCCCCCAGCTGTTTCAGCACCAAGGCCTTCTCCTCCAACTCAGGACCCGGGACTAGCCGATGGTTGTGGGACACCTCCTTCTGGATCTTCTCCACTGACTTCTCCAGGTCGCTGCAGCCAAGGAAGACACCACCGCTCAGGACCCTCCACCCCCAGCCCAGGCCTACCCCTTCCTTCATCTCCCTGGATAGCCCAGGATCTAGCACAAGACACAAGGCAGAAAAAAGTCAGACAAGGCCGTTCAAAATCAGAAGGAAATAAGGGTAGGAACCAAGTCACAGAAGTTCAAGTTGGAGAGAACCTTAGAAGTCATCCAATCCAGCTTGGCACAAGAATTAGGAATTACTGTTATTAGTAGTATTATTATTATACAGCATGGTATATTGGAAAGAGTGCTAGATTTTGAGTCAGAGGATCTGAGTTCAAATCCCGGTTCTGCAGTTAACTACTTATGTGACCTTGGGCAGGTCACTTCCATTCTCTTACCCTCTATTATCTCATCTGTAAAACGAGGGGGTTGGATCTGAGGTCACTTCCAGCTTTAAGTATATGTTCTTTGACAGACTGTCTCTTCTTGAACACTTCCAGCAAAAGGAAGCATATTACCTCATAAGACAGTCTATTCCATTTAGACCAGAGTCAGGAAGACCTGAGTTCAAATCCAATCCTAGACACTTACCAGGTGACTGACCTTGGGCAAGTCACTTAACCTTTTCTTGCCCCAGTTTCTTCATCTGTAAAATCAAGAAATAATAGCAACTACCTCCCAGGGTTGCTGTGAGGATCAAATGAGATAATAATTGTAAAGCACTTAGCATAGTGACTGGCACATAGTAAGTGCTATATAGATGTTAGCTACTATTATGATTAATTCTTAGGACATTCTTCCTTATGTGAAGCTGAAATGTGTCTCTTTGAAAATTCTATAAATTACTCCCAGTCCAGCCTCCTGGAGCCAAAGAGAAAAGCTAATTCCTTGAACTCTCCCATAATACAGAAGCAGATTGCAGAGTAGAACAAAAACCAGTATCCTACAACATGTTGCTTACAAGAAACACAATTGAAGCAGGGAAACCCACACAGAGTAAAGGAAAACCTTGTATAGACTGATACAAAGTGAAATGAGCAGAACCAGGAAAACACTGTACAAAGTATCAGCAACATAATGTGAAGATCAGCTGTGAATACTCAGCTTTTCTCAGCAGCACAATGATCGGAGACAAGTACAAAGGACTCACAAAGAAAAATGCTATTCATATCCAGATAAAGAACTGATGGACTCTGACTGCAGATCAAAGCACATTTTTTTCACTTTATTCTTTCTCATGGTTTTTTTTTAAATTTTTGATCTGTTATGTTTTACATGATAGCATATGCATAAACTTTATCAAACTGCCTAACCATTTTCAAAAGAAGGGAGGGGAGGGAAGGAGGGAAAAAAAATTCATAAAAATGAATGCTAAAAATTTTCTTGCTTTGTAATTGTGGGAAAAAATAAAATACTATTTAATGCAAGAGAATTTTTTAAAAATAAAAGCTAATCCTTGCTTCAGACCATAGTCTGTCCTATCAATATTTGAAACAAGAGATCATATGCTTCCCTAAGTCTTCTTCAGGCTAAATATCTCCAGTTCCTTACAGATCTGATACTTCTATGAGATATGGAAATACCTCAAATGAAATTAGGTATATAAAGAGCTTTGCAAGCTTGACAGTACCTTATAAATTCTAGCTATTAATAATAATTAGATATGGTGGTGGTGATGCCACCACCAGCAAATCAGATCATGAACAAATATAATTAATATAATATAATAAAGTTTACTTTGTAAACTTGAAGGTACTATATAAATTCCAGCTATTATTAATGAGTGCTATCAATATATAATTATAAAACATCAATCAATAAACACTTATGAAGTACCTACTATGTGCCAGGCACTGTACCAAGGGCTGGGCATACAAAAAGGGGCAAAAGACAATCCCTGTCCTCAAGCTGCTTACAATCTAACAAAAGAGACAACATGCAAACAAATATAAACAAAGCAAGCCATATGGAGAAAATAATTTTTTTTATTTTTAGGCAATTGGGGTTAAGTGACTTGCCCAGGGTCACACAGCTAGTAAGTGTCAAGTGTTTGGTCTGAGGCCGGATTTGAACTCAGGTCCTCCTGACTCCAGTGCTGATGTTCTACCCACTGAGCCACCTAGCTGCCCCAGGAATTATAGTCTTGTGTTTGTGCTCAGCACCAAGCATGATGCTTCACACAATTTGTTGTTGCTGTTGTTTAGATGCTTCAACCGCATCCCATTTTGGGGTTTTCTTGGCAAAGATACTGGAGTGGTTTGCCATTTCCTTCTCCAGCTCATTTTACAGTTGAGGAAACTGAGGCAAACAGTATGAAGTGACTTGCCGAGGGTCATACAGGTGGTAAGTGTCTGAGGACATATTTGAACTCAGGTCCTCCTGACTCCAGGGCTCTATCCACTGAGTCAGCTGGCTGCCACTTCATACAACAGTAAGTGCTTGACAAACATTAGTTGTATTAAATTAGGAAAGCAGTGACTCACTATTTTCGGAGTGACTATTGTCTGGCCTCTTCTAGTTAGCAAGGCCCCAACCTAGGTTCTGATTGGGCCCACCCTTTTCCTGGAGAATCGGTTAAAGGAGGAAATAGGGAGGGGCATCAGAGAAACATTCAAGGACTTAAAAAAAAAGTGGGCTTCAGGGCAGGATTCTAATGAAGAAACCCTAAGAGAGCCCTTTGTGTACAAGGAAGGAAGGACAGAACTTGAGGAATAGAAACTGAGTCCAAGTATTCCTCTGATACATAGAGATTTTACATCAGTAAATGTTTGACAGCTTGCAATCTACACCCACCCACATGATGTGACCTTGATCCTCGAAACCAGTTTATGAGGGAGGCAGGTATAATTATCTGTACTTAACAGAGGGGAACTGAGGTCCACTTCTTTGAGAGAGTTACAGAATAAAGAGGTAAAGAGGAATCTAGGCGCCTTCCTCACTGAAGGGGAGGGCAACTATAGATCAATAGTTCACGGAATAAAAGGGACAGAAAAGGTATGTAGTGGGGTGGGGGTCATGAGAACAAAGAAGATGGCGCACTTTAGAGAAGGGTATTCCATTGATATCCCCAAGAACACCAGTGAACACTCTTATCCTGGGAGCCTTGAGAATGTAAGAGTTTTGTAACTCCCCATGCTTGTTATTTTTACCCCTGCCTGTGTCCCAATGATTGCTGGCAGCAGAAAGCCTCAGGAAACTCCCAGAGGGCTGTGCTTCCTTCAGGGACAAGAGGCTTGAGGAGAGGCTGGGTGACTGCCAGGGAACAGGCCAGGGAAAGAGAAACCCTGGCTAGAAGGAATGGGGGGGGCAGCTGGAAGAAGGCTGGGGAGTCCCACCCTGGGGCCACTGAAAGAGAAGAATATTATGAGGAGAGGGGAAGAACCTGCTGGAGAAATGTTTTCCTTTTAATATGGCATGGGGAAATATTGAGGCCAGGAAACTCAACACATGAGAAAACTGAGGCATACAGGTTAAATGACTTAATCACAGTCACAGTTAGTAAGGAGCAGAACTGAGATTTCAACCTAGAACTTCCTTCTCCCTCCCAGGAAGGATTTTGGGGGTCAGGGTGTATTGATTCTAGCGGAAGGTGATTGTTAATTTTCACCTTCCTTAGAAATCTGCAAATGCTACAAATCAGGACTTGATTTATCATTTTGTTGATTATATAGGCTTAAGAAAGTGACAGGGAAAATGTTGATAATGCAAATTAAACTGAAAAGTGTGTCATGTATTTTCAAAGAGTGGATTGGTAAGCATTCATCAGTACCACCCATGGTTGGGGAGAAAGGAACAGGGGAGTAGGATGGTGGTGCCTAGCACATAGTAAGTGCTTAATAAATGTTTACTGATTGATTGCTAAGTTAGACTAATAAAAGACTGATTTTTTTCATTAGATTTGGATCAGAAATTCATCCATTTCTATACTCCTGTGGATTTCCAGACCCTTTCCTCCACCTCTCCCCCAACATGAACATACTTTGTTCCCTCGTTGAAAAAAA
Organism: Vombatus ursinus; assembly: GCF_900497805.2. NCBI lineage: Eukaryota > Metazoa > Chordata > Mammalia > Diprotodontia > Vombatidae > Vombatus > Vombatus ursinus. Next base: position 2,891,255 of record NW_020954579.1, on the reverse strand, counting down.
AAATACTTCTGAAAACTTCATCCCTGGCTCAGCAAGATGAAAGAAGAGGGTTTTCCATACTTCAATAAGTAGAGAACAGGGAATCACTCTGCCCCTAATGGCCATGTTTGATATGGCAGGGGCAACTGCCCAAAGTACCAGCTAGTCTTGGGAACACCCCCAACTCAGGGAGAGGGAGAGCCAGCTAGCTACAACAACCAGAGTGTCTTTGGCCCCAACAACCCTTTACACTGGTCACTGGCCAGAAGAAAAACCAGGTTGCGGGCCAAAAGTGGGGCTGAGACGCAGGCAAGTTAGGAAAACTGTAGCCCCTGCATTTCTGCCAGTCTACTGGAAGCACTGAAGCCTTCTTCTTATCACATGTGACTTGACCAAAGACAAAAGAAATGCTCGAATTCTCTAGACAATGAAATTATATTAAAAATGAGCTGCTGAGTGGCATAATGAGAAGGGCACTGGATTTGCCATCAGCAGCCCTGAGGTTTACTCCATCTCCCGACTCCATGTCTTTGTCCTGGCTGTCCCCTATGCCTGGCTTAGCTTCCCTGGCTTCTTTCAAGTCCCACCTTCTGCAAGAGGCCTTTCCCTGCCTCCCTCCTCTCCTTCCCTTTAAGATTACTTTCCATTTTCATTGACTAGATTTTGTATGCACACAGTTATTTGTATATATGTTGCTTCTCCCACCTCCCACCCCCGTTGAAATGTACACTCCTGGAAAGCAGAGACCTCATTTTTTGCCTTTCTCAGTATCCCCAGTACTTAGCACAGACCTTGGCATACAGCAAGCACTTAATAAATGCTAGTTGACCGAATTGACCATGCCGCTACTTATTAGCTGGGTGATTGTAGGCAAGTGCCTTGAGGTGTCTGAGCCTCAGTTTTTCTCATCTGTTAAATGGAGATGATGATCCTCACACTCAATACCTTGAAGGCTTGCTATGAACAAGTGACTTGCAAACCTTAAAGCATTGTAGAAACACAAATTATTGTTGTCATTTGGAAAAAGGGAGTTTCAGAAGTATCTCTCATCACTCATGGGCTCATACGTCTAGAGGCAGAAGGGGCCTCGGAGGACATCTAATCCAATGCTCTCATTTTATAACTGAGGGGACTAAGGTGAAGGGAGGTTAAGAGACTTGACCAAGGTCACACAGGTTTAATTAAGCATCAGAAGTAAGATCTCAGCCCGGTCCTCTGACTCCAAACTCTTTTCTACCATACCACACACTGTTTCACATCCTTTGACCTAGACTCTAGGTCAAATTCCAATGATTCCAAGAGATTCCAATGACAGGTAGATACCCCAAGGAGATTAGAGACAGACAGAAAGGTCTCATACATACCAGCATACTTATAGCACCCCTCCTTCCTCCTTTGGGCTATGCTATAATAATAATAATAACAGTGATATGATGATAATGATAATAATAATAATAATACTTGGCATTTATGAAATGACTACCATATGCCAAGCACTGTACTAAGCACTTTACAAATATTATCTCATTTGATCCTCATAACCAACCTGGGAAGTAGTTGCTATTATTAGCCCCATTCTACAGTAGAGGAAACTGAGGTAAACAGAGGTGAAGTGATTTGCCCATGGTCACTCAGCCATTAAGGGTCTGAGGCCAGATCTGAACTCAGGTCTTCTTGACTCCAAGTCCAGTGCTCTAACCAACTGAGTCTAGCTGCTTTAGTCACCTGCCTCCTGTGCCTATGCCAACTATGACTCTGGCCAGAAGGAAGCAATTCTCCTGGGCCAGGAAAACTATGAAGCAAAGCCAGCCTCTCTCCTCCGGCCCCTCCGAAGGAAGGCCCCCTCACTTGAGCTGCTGGGTGACCAGCTCCTCCTCGCTCAGATAGCGCAGCCTCTCCTCCTCCACCAGGGTACGCTGCCGCTGCAGGGGGTCCTCCTGCTTCCGCACCGCTTCTGACACCCGAAGGCTCAGCTCGGCCTCTGTGCGCTTCAGCAAGGCTCGAACAGATTCCTGATTTTGCAGCTGTAGGGAGACAGGAAGGACATGAGAGAGGAGACAGAATGGGAAGAGGAACCTGAGCAGGGCCATGCTGGAGGTGTGACCCACATGATTGTCAGGGACAGAGGAGAGACTGTGGGTCAAGGATGTGCTGAGGGAGACTCTGGGTCTGGGATGTGGGGCTGGGAGACCGAGGGTCAGAGGTGTGGGGGTGGGGGACTCTGGGTCAGAGGTGTGGGGGTAGTTAGGGAGGTAGAGAAAGGTACTCTAAGTCAGGGATGGGGAATGGTGGAAGGTTCTGTGCCAGGGATGAGGGAGGAGGGACTCTGGCTCAAATATATGGAGAGGGGCACTATGGGTCACAGAGAGTAGATGAAAGGTCCTAGGAACAGAAGAGGAGGTGCTCTTGGTCAAGGGTGTGAAGGAAGACGATAAGCTACGGATGCAGGGAGGAAGGGGCTCTGGGCCAGGCATTTGGAGACAGGAGGGCTCTGCTCCAGCAAAATGGGGAGAGGAGGCTTGGGGTCAACGATATAGGGAGGGACTCTGGGCCACGGATATGGAAGGGGAGCTTTGCATACGGACAGAAGGAACTTGGGAACAAAGCTGTGGCATGTGGAGAGGGGACTCTGAGTCAGGAAGGAAAGGGGAGGCCAGTGACAGGCAAAGGGAGGGGTAGGGTAGTGCATCTCAGTGTTAGACACTAAAAGATCAAAATCAGCAATGAAGAGGATAAAAGATGGAGGTTCAGAAATTGGAGTGTGGACTAAGGGCAGGGTTAAATGCCTGCATGCAGACACAGAGGAAAGAGCACCATGAGCTGAGAGCCGAGTGTTCTAGGTGGAAGACCACAGACAGTTCTGCCGTCGGTTAGGGATTCCTAGGCGCTGACCCCTGGCCTCCTCTTAGGTAGGAGGCTATGCATCTTGTCCTATGGCCCAGATGGCAGTTTCCCCCTCCTCCTCCTGGCCTGTCTCTATGCATTATCCTCACCTGAAAGGCAGTGGTTCCTTCACCAGGAACTACACACAGCAGTGCCTGGCTCCTGCCAGGTAGAACCATCTGCCAAGAGCAGCAGGCCAGAGATAGGACCAGGAAGCCCGCCCTAGCTCTGGGCTGACAGAAACTGATGGGAAGGAAGGGAGATTTATTGCTTAATCAGGAAGGAAGGAGAGGCCTGGTCAGAGAGAGTAATGCATGTTGAAGCCAGGAATGAGGGCTCAGGAACCCAGAATTTTTCCTGAGCAAGGAGTCCCAGGGACTAGGGACGTCCTACCTGCATTTTGCGCAGCTGCTGGAGTTGGTTGCGGAGGTCACTGGCGTTGTGCTGTAGGTCATGGAGGTGCAGCTGCATGTGTAGACGGGTGACGGCCGTTGGGGGGCCTGCCGGGGTGCTGCTGGCTGAAGGGGGTGGAGGCGCTGGAACCGGAGGGGCCCCACTGCTCCGCCCGCCCAGCCCACAAGCTGCAGGATGACAGGTTGGCACAAGGGAGAGTCTAGGAGAAACACTCAAGGTGGGCAACCTCCCCCGCCTCCTGCCCTTGCATTTAATCATCTCCACCTGGGGTTACATAGGTCACACCTCCCTGCTAGATGGGAAGCATCTTGAGGGTAGACTGTGACTTGTGTCATCTTCGGAGCTCCAGAGCCAAGTATAGCACTCTGCACATAGGAGGTTCTTATTATTTTTATTAACTATTAACAATAAAATTTAGTTATTATTGATTATTATTATTTATTATATAATAATATTATTAATGATATGCCAGGCACTGGGCTAAGTACTTCATAATTTTTATCTCATTTGATCCTCACAACAACCCTGCAGGGTAGGTGCTGTTACTATTAGCATTTTACAGATGAGGAAACTGAGGCTAAAAGAGGCAAAGTGACTTGTCCAGGATCACACAGCTAGGAAGAGTAGGATGCCTGATTTGAACTCAAGTCTTCCTGATTCCAGGTCTGGCGCTCTACCCACTTAGTCACCTAGATGACTATTTTTAACACATTTCTATTAAAAACAGGGCAACTGCAGTGGACAGAGTACCAGACTTGGAGTCAAGAAGACTCATCTTCCTGAGTTCAAATCTGGCCTTAGACACTTTCTTTCTATGCGACCCTGGGCAAGCCACTTAATCCTGATGGCCTCAGTTTCCTCACCTGTAAAAGGAGCTGGAGAAGGAAATGGCAAACCACTAGCTGTGTGACCCTGGGCAAGTCACTTCATCCTATTTGCCTCATTTTCCTCATTTGTAAAATGAACTGGAGAAAGAAATGGCAGATCAAGAAGGGGACTCAGAGCAAAAAAGCTTATTTCAGAAAGTTAGAGCTAGAAGGGACCTCCGAGATCATGGAGTATAACCGCCTCTTTTTACAGAGGAGGAAACTGAGGCCCAGAAAGGTGAAAACACTCAAACTCACATAATGAAGTGACTGAGCTGGGCCCACAGCCTGTGCTGTTTGCATGACCCTTCCCCATCCTGTAGTTCTAAATATTCTGTTCAAGCATGTCATCCTTTTTATTATTAATAGTTTGGAATGCACGGTTTTATTTGAAGTGATTTCCTAAGGCTGCTTGCCTTTGTTCAGATTTTTATATATTTATTTATGCTTAATATATAATAGTACTATATATAATATGGTATATATAATATCATATAATAATATATAAAATATATTTAATATGTAACAAAAATACTTTGAAGAACCACCATGAAATGAGAGCAGAGCTGGTATCATTACATCAGTAGACTCTAGAGTAGGGGTTCCAAATGGTTTTTTGTGCCATAGACCCCTTAGTTGGGCCAGGGAAGTTTATGGGCCTCCTTCAGAATTATGTTTTTTAAAGGCATAAAATAAAATCAGAGGAATCCAATTCTATTCAATCCCCCTGAAACTGACTCTTGGGGGGGGTCCATGGGCCCCAAGATAATAATGCCTGCCTTAAAATCTCTTCCAGATCTTAAATTCTGTAATCCTGTGGCTGCCCTCCACCTATATTATCAGTCTGTGGAGCTGGATGGAGCGGAGGCAGCAGTATGAAGCCCTTCTAAGGAGCAGGGAGCCCAGGAGAGCATGTTTCCTGCAGGGACATCTGATAAGGCTATATGCCAAACACAAGAAATTTCCCTCAGGTGGGGATGGTAACCTGGGAATGGCTGGCCAGAGGGACAGGGGCGCACTCACGTGCTGAAGGTGTCGCTGCCCCATTGGAACCTTCGATCTTCTCACTGTGAAACAGATGAACAGGGTCGGCTCTAAATGGGGAAATCCCACTCACAGAACCTTAGAATGTCAGAGCTGGGAGGGATCAGACAGGCCATCCAATCCAGACTTACCCGCCCCACCCCCCAGTCCTTTTTATTTTTAACAGAAAAGGAAACCGAAGGAAAGTGACTTTCCTTACCATTTGTTTAAATATCTTTTGCTTTGAACCAATATGTCCTCTGATGGACTGGCAAAAAGAAGCTCATTACTCGGGGAAGAGGGCAGGAGGATGGGAGGGGGGGAATAGTAAGTTATGGTATTGAGTGGCCGCTGACAAACACCCATAGTGTACCCAGAACCTAGGGCAATGGGAGAGTCTCAGAGGGGTCCTGATCACCTAGGTAACAATTTCTCCCTCCTCAAATGATAATTTATATACTTATCCCCTTAATAGAATGTAAACTCCTTGAGGACAAGGGCTGTTCATCATTTGGTCTCCATGTGCCTAGCACAGTGCAGGTTCTTAATCAATTATTTTTGATTCGTACTGGACTTCCTAAGGTCCTGCAGAAGGATGAGGGGAGGGCCTAGGGTAGTGGTTGGCAGAAGAAGCCCACGAGCTCCGCACGGAGGTAAGGGTGGGCATCTTACCTGGGGGTCTCAGCTTCTGAACCTCGGAGAAGGGCACTCTGCACCAGGCCTGTCAAACTCGCAATCTGCTTCTCCATGGCTTCCATTCGCTCCCTAGAGTGTAGAAAGGAAGGCCCTAGTGAAGAGCCAGCCCCAGCCGGGCTCTAGAGACCAAACTTCCATCCCCCCTTCCCAGTAAAAACAAACCTCAGACTTGCTCTTTCTCCTTACCACTGGGGTGGGTCTCTATTTCAAACAAACTCCCCTCTTTCTATTCATGACCCTGAATAATTTTTTTTTTAAATGACAAGCTATAAACCATTCATTTTGACCAGCTGGTTTTTCCTTTTCATCAGATCCCATGCCCAGGCCCACAGTGGGGCTGGGAAGGGGGAGATGGTACAAAGAAAGGGAAGGGAAGCTTTGGGCCTAGTTGTCCCCTTGTCTCTGCTGCTGAGGCCTCCTTTGGAGAGAGGCAGGGATGGAGAACACAAAAGGCTCTAGACCAAACGGGGCCCTTCTTCCTCATTTCTTTTTGTCTTTTCAGACAAAGACCCTCTGCTCTTGTCTGCGGGCCCCCAGTGCCCCTTCCCAAAGGACCCTCAGGGGTCTGCTCAGCACAGGGTACACCTGACCTTCCCTCCCTTGCACACACTCATACACTCAGACTTACACACATACACTAACATACACTTACACACAAATGCACAACCCCCCCCCCCCCCAAAAAAAATACCCACTCAGCCCAGGGGAGGATCTGGCCAGTAGCCACGCCCCACCCCAGGTCCCCCTTACCTGGTCTCTGTGTCCTTGGCTGGCACCGGAGGCCCAAAGCCTGCCAGCGGGCGCTCCCCAGGCCCTGGGAAAAGCTCTGATGGGGGCACCCCAGAAGATGAAGAGCCCCCCCCACCCCGTGGCTTGCCCCCTGGGCTCTCAGCAAAAACAGAGGATGAAGAGCCAGAGTCCTTGCGGAAGGACTGCCTGACGGGAGAGGAACGGCTAGGAGGCCCGGAATAAGGGCTGTGGGGAGGGGGAGGGCCGCCCTGGGGTGCTGCCACATCCACCAGTTTCTGGGGAGAAGCAGGAGGCAGACGGAAGCCAAAGCCGTCCCCATAGAGTGGCCCGGCGCTGCCAGTGGCCGCTTTGTATAGGGAATCCTCCAGGTCAGATTGTAGGGCAGTAGCAGAATACGTGCTGAGGGATCGGACTGAGCCCCGTTTGTAAAGTCCCCCGCCGGGGTAAGCGAAGGGGTCCCCTCCAGCTGAGGCCAAGCTCAGGCGCCCCTCGTGGAGCAGCCCGTAGGGGTCTGCATAGAGACCCTCCCCTTTCACTAACATCACCCCTCCTCCCTTGCCCGCCAGATCTTCATCGGGTTTCACGTCCCGCCTCTCCAAGATGGCACTGGGGCTGGGGGAGACGCCTGGGGCAGGGGGCACACCCCCCAGCCTTTCTGAGTGGTGGACGGGGCTGCCAGCATAGGATGGGGGGCGGCCCCCACTGCCCCCTGCGTAGGAGAGCCTAGACCGGGAAGGTGAGGCAGAGGGCAGGCCTGGAGGTGGGGAACCCGAAGACAGGTGGGGGGCCGGGGAGAGGTTGTTCAGGCGGCGGGTAGGAGATGACTCTCGGGAGGCATAGACCATCTCTCTCTGTGGGAGACAGAACACCCAACCCCATACCCCATGTTATGTTTCACACCTGAGCTACCCGTCACCTCAGACCCATGATTACTGAGCTCATTCTTTAAGATGCAGTTTTAAAATTCAACATTCATCACTTGCTTACCCTGTGAAGTTCAGTGGTACAGTGGCTATAGTACTGATAAAGAAGACCTGAGTTCAAATCTGACACTAACTGTGTGACCTTGGGCGAGTCATTTAACTTCTGTTTGCCTTGGTTTCTTCATCTGTAAAATGGGAACTAATAATAGCACCTACCTCTCCCAGGGTTATTGTGAGGATCAAATGAGATAATATTTATAAAGTGCTTAGTACATAGTATATGTACTAGCTATTATTGTTATTGTTATTATTATATAATATATAAATGCTAGCTATTATTGTTATTGTTATTATTCTTTGCAAAGCATTGAGCCAAGCTTTAGGAATAGAAAGACAGAACTGAAGAAGCCCCTGGCCTCAAGCAGCTTATATTCTAATGGAAGGAACAGCATGGGCAAAAAAAAAAAAGTAAATATAAAGTCACCTACAGGGGTAGAGAGTGCCCAGGAGCACCAAGAAAGGAGGTGGCAGTTGAGCTTAGCCTTAAAGAAAACTACATACAGATTCTAAGAGGTGGGAGTGCATTAAATGGGGAACGCAAGGCAAAGGGGTGGAAGATAGAATGTTGGCTCAGGGACAGTAAACGGGCACTGGGGCTGGAATGTAGAATTCAGGGAGTCATGGGAAAAGGCAGGAAGGTGGATCCAGGTAGTTCCAGACTGAGAAATTTGCCTTCCATCCAAGCAGCACTAGGGAGCCTCTGAAGCTTTTTGAGCAGGAATTTTTCTTTAGGGATATTATTTTCACAGTTATGTGGAAGATGGAGGGTGGGGAGGAAAGGGGAAAGGTTAGAAGCAATGATACCAGTCAAGAGATCATTGCAGTAGTTTAGGTAAGAGGTGATAAAGATCTGAACTAGGGTGATGACCATGTGAGTGGAGATGTGGGAATAAATGTGAGAGATATAATAGAGGCCTTAGCCACCGTTTGTCAGAGATAAAAGAAGAAAGAGTTGGGGATAACTCTGAGGTTGCATCACTGGGTGACTTAAAGGATTATGGTACCCTCAAAAGAAACAGAATTCTTGAGTGGTAGGTGGGGGGAGGGGGACTGGAAGGGAGGGAGGATAATGAGTTCAGCTCCAGTTTCAGACAGACTTGAGTTTGAGATGCCAACAGGACTTCCAGGTGGAGCTGTCCAACAGGCAGCTGGGACTGGAGGTTAGCAGAGAGACTGGGTCTAGATAAATAGATGTAGGGATTCGTCTTTGTAAAGATAATAATTGGACCCAAGGGACCCAAGAGAGAGTTTTGAGAGAGAAGAAAGAAGGCTCCAGATGGAGCCTTGAGGTATGCCCACAGTTAGTGGGCAGGAGGATGGATTAAGAAAGGGAACTGGGAAACAGCAGTCGGGAAGACAACTTAGAGGGAACAAAGTCAAAGAAATACTCAGGAGAAGGCAGTCAACAGTGTTGAAAGCTTACTGCTATTTCAAGGAGGAAGCCTGAGAAAATGCCATCAGATTGAGAATAACGTGCCCTGACTTTGGAGAGATCCTTCCTGCTGTCTGCCTTCAATCTCTCCCGCAATTTTGGCTTATTTCCTCAGCCCCATTCCCATAAGGAATTCTTCTGCTCAGTACTGGTAGAAAAGTAGATGGAAAAACAAAGAGATAAATGGAGTATCCTCAGAAAAGACCCCAGAGGGGTCAGGAAGGGTAGATGCATAAAGCTGAGGGCCGGTATGGCAGCAACAGGTGTTGGGTCCACTTTCTCCCATAGCCCCATGAAAAGCAACTCTCTCTTCTATCCTCCAAGACATATGGCCCCCCAGGTTTCTGCCATACAGTTTTTCCCAAACTAGGTCTCAGCCTAGGTCTCAGGGGCAGCTAAGTAGTGCAGTGGATTGAGCACTAGGCTGGGAGTCAGGAAGATCCAAATTCAAATTCAGCGTTAGATATCTACTAGCTGTATAATCCTAGGAAAGTCACTTAATTTCTGACTGCCTTAGTTCCTCAACTGCAAAATGGGAATACATTTCAGGGTTGTTGTGAGGATCAAATGAGATAATACTTGCACATAGTAGGCCCTTCACAAATGCTTGTTTCCTTCCTTCTTTTCAATGACCTGCCACCCAGGTGCCTCATGAGCCCCTCTAAATGCCTCTTCACCGCCCTCCCCTAGCTTCAGGGCCCTAGGTCCTTACCCGAAGATCCCCATTAGTGAGGTGGGAGCCAGGAAAGGCAGAATAGAGCGGTTCTTTCCTGTAAATCTTGATAATACTTCTGTCTTGGATGTCCCTGGGGAGAGATGAAGGCATCACTGACCCCATATCCAAACACAGACATAGACTGAGTGCCCCTCACTGAGTCCAGTGAGAGAAACAGGATTAAGAGAAACGATTTTTCTCTTGTATTAATAATCAATTATTGAATTAGGACCAAGATTTTCTCCTTTTCTACTTCTTTATTCAGAAATCACCCCCTCTAGGTTATTCAGGCAGCCTTTGAAGTGTAGAACTGACATAGGGAAAACTCAGATCTGTTCAAAAGGTAAAGAAATTTTACTTTAGGTGAATTGTTGGATTCCAGCCCAGTCTGTTTCACTCAGACAAGTCTGGAAAAATGTGGATTCTCCCTTTTGTCTAGATTACCCTAGATGGCTGATATGGGTATAGATAAGTCTCTTTGACCAAAACTGAGTGATCAGAGTCACGTCTCCCAGTCCCTCATTAGAATAAGGCCACTTCTCATTATAATGTCCATTCTCTCAGTACTTGTTAACCAATCAGAGTTGATTTCCACCCTCAGGTGCACTCCCTTTTCCAAAGGCTTTAAAAGTATTGAATGCTTCACAGATTAGGCTTCTTTGGTGTCAAGAGGACAAATGAACGCTTTTTGTTAATCAGCTTGCTAGCAGTGGTTGATAAAATTGATTGTAATTTACCAAGAAACTCTATCTCTTAAAAATTTTTACTGGCAGCAACCTCCTTGAGATTCATTCTATAAAATGGGGATAATAATAGCACCTACCTCACAGAATTTGTGAGGATCAAATCAAATAGTATATGAGAGCACTATATAAACATGAGTTGTTGCCATCATCACCATCTCATTACAAGGATTGGTGGTTTATGGGAATGAAGGGGGCTGGACAAGGACCTAGGAGTCCAGACACCTCAACCCAAGAGTCAGAGGAGGATCTGTGCAAGGACACTATCAATTAATTCATCAATTAGTTAATTAATTCATCAAATAATCCACAGTTTGATGTGCCAGGCATTACAAATACAATGAATGAAATAATCCCCACCAAGAAGGCCTTTACATCCTAGAGGGGAACTTGTCTTCACATTATCTCCCTCTCCTCCAGAGGGAAAGAGGTGGAGGGATTCCTTGCACCTTCTGCCTTTAAGTGGAGAGAAGCAAACCAGTCCCTGGAGCCTGAATGTTGCCCCCAAACCCTTGCCCCCTTACCGGACATCCTCAAGCTCATAGAAGATGTTTCGAGCCTCATCCTTGATGAGGATGGCCGTATTGGGTGACTTGAGCATGCCCATGGTGAGCTTCTGTGGGAACATGTGGGCAATGAGGGCGTGGAGAGTGTCCAGGCTGCTGACCTCATGGGTGATGTGCACCCGACGTGTCTCTTCCCCAAACTGCAGAAATAGCACCCCTTGGAAGTGCAAGATACTGGGAATCAGTCACTCAGCCCCTGACCCTGACCCACCTCCCAGCCCAGCCTGCTGTGAAAAGAGCTGGGGAGTCATTAAAGGAAAACTTTCTAGGAAGCAAAGAGGAAAGGGGGAGGGTGATGCAGCTAAGTTTAGACTCTGGCTATATACACTGTATGAGACTGTGTGCTCTTTTGAGGCATTTAAACACTAGCTCCTGGGGAGTAGCTGTGAGAGAATCCTGAGACATCTGAAACCTGAATGGGCAATATGGATATCCCATACAACCACTGGTCTGATACCACTGGTGACCTTGTGCCCCCGAACTATTCATCTTCCCAACTGGGTCCCAAGAGAACTACAGCAGAGAGAAAAGGATGGAGAGAGAGGAGCTGGGACTGAGGAATTAGAGAAAGAGGAGCCAGGGGAGGGAAGAGAAAATAAAGGAGGGGCTAGGGTCAGAGGAAGTATTGAGTGGTAAAAGGTACTAGACTTCGCAGGTAACTTACTATGTGCCTAGACAAATCATTTCTCCTCGCTGAGGTTGGACTTATAGTGTCCCATCTACCTTTAACACTCTCTGACTCTGGAAAAGGGCTGAGGGTAGGGACGAGCAGAGATATAATGGAACAGAGGCAGGGGAAGGAAGTACCTGGGGAACGGAGCTTTGTCTGACTAGTAGATCGAGAGAGGGGCAGGCTCTGGCGGAATCGATTCATCCTGCTGAAGCCGAGGGGCAGCTCAGCCTCCGACATGGTCTCTAGTGACTCAGCAGAGGCGAAGGACAACTTAGCTGCCTGGTCTGCCAGCCCTGGCTGGGCACCCTGTGAGTGTCGGGAGCTTCGAGTCTGGGGCACGGAGAGGAGAGAGTGGAACACAAAATAGTAGCCTTAGTCAGCTCTCCCTGCCCCATTCTGTTCTTCCTCCCCAATTCCAAATGCATACGGCTTATAGATCTCAAACTGGAAGGGACCCTCAGAGGTCATCTGATGCAAACCCCTCATTTTACAGATGAGGATACTGAGGCTCAGAGAAGTTAAGCAACTTTCCTAAGGTCACACAGCAAGCGTCAAAGGTGGAAGTTGAGCGCAGGTCCTCTGACTTAGCTTTCTTTCCACTACTCAAATGCCCCCACTCAATTCATACTCAGTCCTTCACCCACCTGCCCCCAATACACCAAAGATGGCCTCTTTAATCAGCACCAAAAATCCCCAAACCAGCTCCATCCCTGATGAGTTGTGTGGCCTTGAGAAAGTGACTTAAGCTGTCTGAGCCACACTTGATTTGAGGGTAGAAAGCAAGGGCTTTAGGAGGAGGGAAATATTCTCTGAGACCCTTGGAGACAGGAGAGAAATCACTGAAACCTGAAGAAGTGGCCACCCTGCTATTTTAAACTTAAAACAAACACCAACAATGGACCTATTAGGAGGGGAAATTAACTGCCCTGTAAATTGGAGCATTAGCTCCAGATACTAATTAAGCCACCACGAAGATCACTTCTCCTAGTTAAAGCTGGGGAGAGGGTTTGGGGTTTGAGGTGCATTCTGCACCTGCTGATGTCACAGAGCTGGAGCAGGAGGGAAGAAGGCTGGTTGCCAAGTCAAAGTTGCATCCAGACCACACACCCTCTTCTTCCTCTCCTCTTCCTCCTCCTCCCCCCACCCTCCAGTCCCCAGTTTAAGGACTGGTTTAAATGGGAGTCCATGGAAGCCACCTTCCCACCCCATGCATACTCATATCCTTGTGCTGAACAAGAGGCCCTCTCCCCACCTTGCACCTGCCACCACAAGCCATGCCCATGCCTGGTGAATGTTGGGAGGGGAGTTCTGCTGGATCACAATGAGGACCAGATCTGATGTTAAAAACTGGCTTGGAAGCCTTGCTCTGATCCGTTACTCCCTCTCTTATGACTTTGGGCAAGTCACTCTCTCTTTTCTGGGTCTCAGCCTCTTTATAAAATGTGGGGATAGGCTCTTTTATTTTGTTTTTTTTTGGGGGGGTGGCACTGGACAGGGAGAATAAACCTGTCTAGAGCCAGCATAGGAAGGAACTCAAAGTCTCAACTCCTAGCCCCAACAAATGATGGGCCTGGAAGTCCACCCCCTCATGAGACACAGGTACCATGCTAAGATCAGGCTTCAGGGACCCTGAAGCTGAGTGCCAGTATGGCAGACAGGTATGAAGCACCAGTTCTAGTCTTTGCCCAATGTCCCTCATCCCTTCAGACCCAGTCCCTGGGGCCAATAGGGTTGGGAGTCCTCCAGTGGCAGAGGGAGCCTGGCCTGGCCTAGCCAGCATGGTGCCTGTGTGTGGGTTGCCAGGCAACTGAAAAGGTCAGTAGTTGCTGGGCAAGAGAGGACAAAGGGCTGTGGAATTCAAGGCAGATGGAGGGAGGCTTGCAAACATGAAGAGTCTGGTGTAGCGTCCAGCTGCAGCAGTTACCCAAGCCTAGCAGGTAGGCATTTTAAGCAGCTGGAGGCATCTGGAGACAGGCAAGGGAACAGAGAGAGCACCACAGAGCACAGGACACTGAGGGCAGAAGGGTAGGGAAGTGGGTACGGGTAGGGAGCCAGCTGAGCAGGGATGGTCCTGCTAAGCATCCTCGGCAGGTTTATGACCTTACAGGAAGATGCGTCCTCTTTAATCTCTTCCTTATCTCATTGCCTCCTCTGACCTGGCATGCTCATGTGGGCCAGGTGCCCCAAGGGCACTTCGTTTCACCCTCTTGCCATCCCTTGAGTGAGGAAGAAGGAAGTGGGATGTTAGAAGGACTTCCCACCTGAGGTGAGAGAGAAAAGGGGAAATCCCAGCCATTGTTTTGGGGATATAACCTGAAATTCAGAGGCCTTGGTTAGAGTTAAGGTGATAATGGAGAACAATACCCCTAAGCTTTCATGCTCTCAGTTTCCAAGTGCTAGGGGAGATGGAGAAGGAAGGTAGACATGAACCACACAAAGGCAGGTGATCTAGAGCAAAGATTTTTGTTGTTCAGTCATTTCAGTCATGTTTGACACATCATGACCCCATTTGGGATTTTCTTGGCCAAGTGGTTTGCCATTTCCTTCTCCAGCTCATTTGGCAGATGAGGAAACTGAAGCAAACAGGGTGAAATGACTTGCCCAGGGTCACATAGCTAGTAAGTGTCTGAGGCCAGATTTGAACTCAGAAAGATGAGTCTTTCTGATTCCAAGCCCTGTGTTCTATTCGCTGTGCCACCTAGCTGCCCATAAAGCAAGTGCCCAAGCCCATGCCACCCTAGAGCTGGACAGAACCTGAATTCCAATCACGATACCCTAATCCTTGCCAAACACCCCAAATCAGGCAAGATAATCCTATAGTCCAGAGTCCTGTGGTAGGCAGCAATGCCAACCAGGATGAGAATGGAAAAGGGGTAAAGGTCTCTTGTAACAGCAAGGTCTCTTGCCAACCTAGGTAGAGGAGACAGCGAACCTCACCATAATGAATATGGTCCAGGCCCCTGCCTCCAAGTGGTCAAGAAGTGGCTTTTGTCCTGCTGAGTGCTTTCTCCTTCCTCCCCCAGACAAGACTCTCACCCTTTACCCTCAATGGGTATGTGGAACACCTGGATGCAGGCCAGGCCTGATGCGTGAATGATGTAGCCTTAGAAAGAGGTGTTATGTTATGTGGTCGATGTTGCTGGTTGGTTTTCCTGAACTGCATTTCCGCCCCCCTCTTAGCTTTATTCTGTTACATGAGATGGCTTGCCAAGTAGAGAAGGAGGTAGGGGAATAATTCAGAAATGAAGGTGAGATGTCAAAATAAAAGCTAGCAATACACATTAAAAAAAAAAAAAGAAATGAAAGGGGTGAAGGGGAGCTTTTCTGACCTTGAGGCAGCTTAACTGCAGTTTGTCTAATAAGTATGAGCAGAAGTGACTTGTTCCAATCTTGCTTTCCCCTTGCCTATGAATGAAGAACTCTCTGCCTTTGCAGACGTGACCATCTCAGCTTTGAGTCTAATTTTGCCTGGTGTTACTTTCTCTCCTGAATACCCAACTACGGCAAATCACAGATCCAATCCCTCCTTCCCTCTCTTGCCCTCCCCCACCCCCAACAAATTACCTAGTAAAGTTTTATTTTTAACCCAATAGCATCTCAGTGGGATTATAGAAAGAAGAGTACTTATGCCTAGCCTAGTTAGGCCAGGAGGCTGGGGAAATCTAGGTGCCCCAGAGACTGCACAGAGGCTGGTGACTGCAAAGATAAGGCTGCCTCTTCCATCCCCAGCAGGCTAGGGCCCTTTTGGAAGATAAGGAAGAGAGGCCCACGGTTCAATTGAGTGAGTGCTTTCCGTCCCCCAAGATGGATGTTTCTTTAGACAAAACAGGAGGATCTTCTCCAGGGCGTAAGACTGTATTCCAAAATACCCACTATACAGTGAGGAGATTTGGGTTCTGAATATGCCCTGTGCCATTTAGCCCTTCACCCCATCCCTCACAAGTCACGGGGTGGTGCCCAGGTTCTCCCCAGCAACAAAAGCAACAGCAGAAGCAACAGCGTCCCCATGGCCCACCGCCCCCTGCCCCTGTGAGATGCCCGTGCAGACACACACACACACACACACACACACACAGAACATGTGTGTAGTGGGAAAGAGGTGAGGAATAAGCACATGCAATTATCATGGAAGCGGGAAATATCAGACACACTGACCTTAAAACTCCAGTAGTTGGGCTGCTGACAGAAATAAGAGAAAAGAGGGTTATGTGGGGGCTGTGGTGGAGGATGAGAAGCCCTGGGGACCCCTGGGAAAGGCTGCCTCTACTTCTGACTGCCTCATTTGGCCCACCGGCCCGGAGGGGAGAGGCAAACACACTGCTCGGACATCTCTATCCCTCAAGATGGATGCTTGGTACTTTGCCATGAGACCTGGCAAGCCAACCTGCCCTGGGCAGAAAAGAAAGGAACCCTTGGGGAGGCCAGAGATGCTCCAAGGTAGCTCAGGGCCAGGGGGCATAGTAGGAGGAGGAGCAGGGCCCAGGGCTGGTAGGACTTAGCCATCCAAGCTCCCATCCATTCACCCAAGACTCATTCATTCACTCAACTGCAAAATCTGCTGAGTACTAACTCTGGACAAGGCCATATGCTGGGCGCTCAGTGGGATGCAGAGATGTATAGGACAGTCCCTGAATGACAGGAGCTTATGGGAAAATAATAGCTAACATTGCTACAGCGATTACTATGTGCCAGTTGTAAAGCTAAGCACTCTCTAATTATTATTTCATTGGAGCCTCACAAGGACCCTGGGAGGTAGTATCCCCTTTTTACAGATGAGGAAACTGAGACAAACAGAGGTTAAGTGACTCGCCCAGGGTCACACAGTTAGTAAGTGTCTCAGACTGGATTTACACTCAGATCTTCCTGACTCCAGGCCCAGCACTCTATCTACTTCTAACTGCCCCTAGCAGAGGAGATGATATACGGACACCTAACTAGAGTACAAAGCAGGATGCATAGAAATAATAATAGTTAACAACATTTATACGGCACTTTAATATTTACAAAGCCCTATATACACATACATTCTCTGACTTGACATATACAACTTTGTGAGGTAGATGTTACTATTCTCATTTTGCAGATAAGGAAGCTGAGGTCAGCTAAGTGACTTGTCCAGGGTCACACAGCCAGCACCATCTTGTCAGAGGACTGGTTAAGAACTCAAGTCTTCCTGACTCCAGGTCCAGACAACTAACTGTCTAATAAGGGCTTGGTGAGTGGTAAAAATGGATAAATGGGGAGACACAGCACTTCTGCCCCATGGGGATGATCAGGGAAGGCTTCATGGAAGAGGCGGCATTTGAGCTTGGCCTTGAAAGATAAGGACCCTCTCATTGGATGGAATAGAGGAGAGAGAATGGAGACTCACTGCTTCAAGAATGAAGGACAAACAATCCGCATAGGAGAGTTACATGGACAGACCTTATCATTAGGAAAACTGCCTAGACTGGACTGAAGAGGACAAGCCTAGAGGCAGGGAGATTAAGAGATAATGGGGGCCTGAACTAACTCAGGAGTAGTTATTGAGAAGGAGAAGAGAAAGTAGATCTTAACTCCCAGGGTTCCAGTTAGTGAAGAGAGCTGAGGGATGGGAACTCTGGCCTGACCCCCTGTCTCTACCCTTGTCCTCCTTCTCTACCTCAGGTTTACTGCAGGAGTACAGAGAAAATCCCTCAGAAGAACAATTTCTGGCAAAGGGCCCAGCAAGAGTTCCATTCTACAGACAATTTTTTTTAGACTAAATCTGTGATTTCATTGGGAAAGGGAATGAATGAGGAAATGCCCTTTACCAGTGCAGATCGGTACCCTACTTTGCAGCCCAGGTCACGCAGCCAGGATGTGTCAGAGGGGTGGTTAAACTCTAATAGAAATGGAGGTCATTGATCCACACATAAGAATCCCTTCGGGCTTCTTGGTAACTTAGAAAAACACATAATAACATTATCTATGTCCTATTACATTTTAATTTATTTTGTTAATTATTTCCCAATTACCTTTTAATCTGGTTCCAGCCATACAAGGTAGTATTGTGGGCCCTGTTTGAAACCTCTAAACTATACCACTACCTCTCCTGACATCGATACCTTAAAACATAGAGCATCTTGAAATTTTTTGTTAAATTTAATTTTTTATTCTAAATTTAACACTCCAAAAAGTGAGCTCCATATTAAAAAAAAACATAAAATGAAATTCTGAATCTCCATTTTATATAACTTACTTTTGGGGGGGGCTTTTTGGTGAGGCAGTCAGGGTTAAATGACTTGCCCAGGGTCACACAGCTGGTAAGTGTCAAGTGTCTGAGGCCAGATTTGAATTCAGGTCCTCCTGACTCCAAGGTCGGAGCTCTATCCACTGTGCCACCCAGTTGTCTCTATAACTTACTTTTTTTAAAAAAAGTATGTAATAAATTCAACACATGACTTTTAAAGCTGTTCTGCATGTAGATTGCATCCTCCAATTGAAAAAAAAAAGCACTTTACACACACACACACACACACACACACACACACACACGCCTGACTGTATTACTATGCATATTTTATACATGAGGTTAATTGACTTACTCAAGGTCACATAGCTAATAAGTCTAGGAGCTAGGTCTCAAATCCAGGGCTTCTGAAGCCCCAACCATCAATAGCGCTAAGCCCTGGGACACAGGCCCGTTCAAATGCACTAAGGTGTCTTGAGCAAAGCACTGCTCTTTCCTCCCAGGGAGAAGTTGGAAGTAAAGAACACCATTAGGAAGCTGTCCACAGAGAGATAATGAAGGCTTGGACCAAGAAGGGAGAGGAGGGACGAAGCAGAAGTAGAACTGACAGGATTTGACAAGTGAACAGAAGACAGATGTGAAGGAGGGGCCATCAAAGATGACTCCCTGGTTTTGAGCCTGGCTACGGAGAGAACGGCGGTGCTATTCGCTAATGGTTAGGGATTACCCTTAAACTCGGAAGCACATATAGCTTCTCAGAGGTTTGGGGGATCCTCTATGGCAAGGAATCATAACCTGGGGTCCATGAACATGGGTTTTTTTTTTTAAAGATTTTGCTGACTGTATTTTAACATAATTGGTTTCTTTTGTAATGCTATACATTTTATTTCATGCATTTAAAGACGTTATTCTCAGAAGGGGTTCATACCCAGAACCCAAAGGGTCCAAGGAACAAAAAACAGTTAAGAGTCCCTGCTCTATGGAGACCAACATCCACTCAAGAGTTAGGAACTCTCCCCCAGATGAATGGTGCCCAGGAAGGAAGAGGGCTCTTGACAAGACAGAAGGCATCCTGCCAATCGGTGCCAGCCTCAACAAAATCTGCCCAGCAGGGGGAGGAAGGGCTACAGATGGCAGAGGCATTGGGGAAGGAGGTAGTTGGCATGGCCAGAATGAAGACAGTGCCCACTGGGATTCTCTCACAAGGCCTAGGGGTAGTGCTGGCAAGAAAATAGGAGGAGGTGGAAAGGACAAGATCCCAGGTCCTTGGCAGGTATTAAGAAGTGACACACTTTATAAGATTTCCTATACCACTGCAAAGGGAATGTTGGGAAGAGTATAGCGGAACCAAGCAGGGTTCGGGACAACATGCTACCCCCTCAGAAGCCTAGTAGGCACCAGGAGGCACAGATAAAACCCTGGGCCAAGGTAGATGCATATACCTTCGGATGGGGGTAGTAACATAGCCTGTAGGCATAGGGGGTGGGCAGCTCTCCAGGCAATCCCATAAGCCTATTTTGAGGGTTCCCCTTTCCCCTTGTTTTAGCCATCAGTCTTTTTTTTTTTCCTGCAGACCTCACACATCAGTACTGACTGGAACAAAAAACAAAGATATGGCTTTTGGGGAAGGCTGATGAGGAGGGGTCAGAATAGCATCTGCTTCCCTTCTCTGGAAACCTGGTCAAAGCAGGACAGGTATAAGCTCGTCCCCATGAATGCTGACTATTCCAAGGGAACTCATAAGGGAAAGCAAGAGGGACAAGGCGAGTGAGTGCAGCTCTGACCCTGCTGCTTGTGGTACAGAGAGGGGGAGGGGCAGCAGAGGGCAGAGGTAGGCAGAGGGCACCAGGGTGATTGCAATGGGAGTCATGTCCATGAAGTGAGCAATGATGGAAGGCTCTACAGAGGAGGCTGAGCTTCTCTCAACAAAGCCACAGCTTCAGACCTCCACCCTTGCACATCCATAGCCTTGCACACACCAAGAGACTGACACAGCCCCTACACCAGATCCATACTGTCACACAGACCTTGCTTCACCTTCCCTGGAATACACTTTTATGTCTATTCTCTCTCCATCTCTCTGTCTCTCTTTGTCTCTATCTGTCTATCTCTCTGTCATTACACACAGAGGTACTAATATTCAAATGATTACACACAGATGTACACAGAGACCTCCACAGCCCCTTTCAGCCATTCCCACACAGACACTCTTGCACGTGCCCACATTCAGTCCCAGAAACACAAACATACCACAGACATACATGATCACATAGGAAAATGCCTTTTCATCACTTCCACCGAAGTCAATGTCCCTCTGACTATCTCAGCACTGTCTCATATTTATGGCCTAACAGAAATAAGGTGGACATGTAAAAAACCAGATGGTAAGACAGCGGGGGAGGGGGCATTGAGCCATTAAAGTCAGAGTGTTCCGATACACCTTACCCCTGACCAGCCATGCCAAGAAGCAGGAGGCTTGGGCTCTGATGGGAGGCAGAGCTAAAATCTGTATGCCATTTCCCTCTGGTTCCCCACCTGGAGTCACTATTCTCTCCCCTTTCTCACGCAAGGCATCTCACATCTCCCTGTCTCTGCCAACCATCTCATCAAGCCCACTCTTCCTCAGCATCAAAGACAGAACATTCAGCAACTATTTAGTGAGCACCTCCTAAGAGGGGGCACTAGGTTGGATGCCACCCTAACCCCTCACTTTTGCAAAGTGGACTTTGACAGCAAAAATCCTTTCATGTCCCTTACCTCACTTGATCCTAACAACCCCTGTGAGGCAAGCAGGACCAGCCAGCCTTATTCCCCTCTTTGGACAGAAGAAGATTAAATAACTTGGCCAAGGTCCCACAGCTAGTAAGCAGTGAAGCTGAAATTTGAACCCAGGTATCCTGACGCACATTCCATTGTACCTCACTACCATAATACCAGCAAGATCAATAGCAGACAGTTTTTTTTAAATTTATTTTTTAGGTAATTGGGGTTAAGTGACTTGCCCAGGGTCACACAGCTAGTAAGTGTCAAGTGTTTGGTCTGAGGCCGGATTCGAACTCAGGTCCTCCTGACTTCAGGGCCAGTGCTCTATCCACTGCACCACTTAGCTGCCCTGAGACATTTCTATAGACTGGCAAAATGTTTCACTCCTATTCCCTCATTTGGGCCCTGGGAGATGGGTGCTACAGGTATTATTAGACCCATTTTACAGATGGGGAAACAGGCTCTGCTGGTGTCAGAGATTCAAACCCAGGTCTTCCTAACTCCAAGTCCAACACTCTTTCCACTAAGCTGCCCTGCTTCTGAGACATCGGTGATTCCTTACCCTTTCTACTAGTTTCTAACTGACCACCTGTGATCAGTTTCCCTCCACTCCCCTATTTAAGGAGGAGGAGTTAGATTAATAGACAAACTCTGTATCTTTGCACACTTTGTCTCCCAACTATGCAGTGCTGGTCCCCCAAGTAGAAACATTGTCATCTCACACAGTGTGACCACAGCTCCCTGCCAGCCCGGGGAAGAGCCTGGCATTCACCGGGTGCCAGACTAGGATCTGGCTTGTTGCAGAGAAGGTGGGATTTAGGGAGCTGAGGAAACCTTCACTGCCCTGACTCCATCTCTTCACCACAGAGATGGCCACTCAGGAGCCAAGCTCCCTCCCCAACACCCCAGGCCCTGGTAATGAGCTCCCCTCCCCACCTAGCATCCAAGCAGTAGAAATCTGAGCCAACTTTCCAAAACGACTCTAGAGAAATTCTCACCCCCATCTGAAAAGCCACCAATAGTCAACTGCCTCAGTATTTCCCCAGGACTTAGTACTAAGATCTAGTCCAGCTCCTAACAGAGAAAGAATCTCTGCTCCAATATCCTCACCATGTGGCTAGCCCCTGTTGAAGACTTCCAAGGATGGAGAACTCACTATCTTGTTTTTTTCTTTTGGTTTGGTTTTTTAGAGGCAATTTGAGGGTTAAGTGACTTGCCTAGGGTCACACAGCTAGAAACTCATTACCTGCTGAGGCAACCCATTCCACATTTGGATAATTCTAATTGTTGGGAAGTTTGTTTTCATACCAAGCTGAGATCTGTCTCCCTGAAATTTCCACCCACTGTTCTCCTCTTCAATGTAATAATCCCCCTTCCACAAGATAGGGCAGCTAGGTGGCAAAGTAGATTAGAATATCAGGGCCTGGAGTTAGGAAGACTCATCTTCTTGAGTTCAAATCTGGCCTCAAACACTTACTAGCTGTATGCCCTGGGCAAGGCACTTAACTCTGTTTGCCTCAGTTTCCTCATTTGTAAAATGAGCTGGAGAAGGAAATGGTGAGCTACTCTAGTATCTCTGCCAAGAAAACCCCAAATAGTTTAGAGTGGGACAAGTGAAACAACCAAACAACAAAATCCACAAGACAATACTTTAAAATCATAAAGACAACGGTCATGTCCCTTCCAGATCTTCTCTTTTCAGGCTAAGCATCTTCAATTCATTCAGCTGGTTCTCCCAGAGTATGGCTGTGAGTTTTCTCACTATCCAATCAACATCAGAGAAGCAGGAAAGGTTACCATATAGACGGCCCCTTCATGGGCAGCTAGGTGACACAATGAACTTAGAGCCAAGAAATCCTGAGTTCAGATCCTTGACACTTCCTCGCTGTGTGACCCTGGGCAAATCACATCACCTCTCCTAGCCTCAGATCTGTAGAATGGGAATAAAAATAGTATCTACCTTCCAGGGTTGTTGTGGGGACCAAATGAGAGAACACATGTAAAGCACTATGCAAGTCTTAAAGTGCTAGCTGTTATTATTTGTGAATTCCTCAGTCTAGTGTGGAGTAATTGGTGTTAGAGGAGAGGCTGTCAGTGATCACTGGCTAAGGATGGAAGAGAAGCTGTGTCTAGACCCAGGAGGCCAAGAGCTAAGTGGGAGGTTGGGGGCACAAACTCCTGGTTCCTCTGCCTCCTACCTCCTCAGTACTCTTACGTATTCCTCCATCCCTCATATAGGTACTAGGTATGAAATCAATTGTTGAATAAATTAACCTGATCCAATATGACTATATGTATTGGGGGGAATGGAGGGAGGAGAGAACAAATTCACTCTTCAGGGATTGTTGGGGAGAAAGATTCCCTAGCCTCACCATCCAACCAAGCATCCAATACCCCTCAACACAACTGAAACTTCTTATTTTCTTTCTTTCTTTTTTTTTAATAAGGCAGTGGGGTTAAGTGACTTGCCCAGGGTCACACAGCTAGTGAGAATTATGTGTCTGAGGTTGGATTTGAACTCATGTCCTCCTGACTCCAAGTCCGGAGCTCTATCCACTGTGCCACCTAGCTGCCCCTGAAACTTCTTATTTTCTAACCCAAGTTATTCCTACTGCATATCTAAATGGGTCCAAAAGGAACCAAGGTGTCAAAGGAGGCAAAGGCTGAGGAATCTTGGGTGTCCCTTTCACCAACACTTCCAACAAAATTCAACTCTGGTTTCTTCCCCCAGAGATCTCAAAGTATTCATGAAATCAACAGGAAACTGAATGGCCCTTGGGAAATCGTCCCAAGAGACAGGGCTCCCAATCCAAATGGATAATCAATACTAACGGGTTTGCCTTCCTCCCTTATACTCATAGAGGCGTCAGAATCCACCATCCCACCCCCTTCAGTGAGGGAGGGGGTGGACAGTAGGGGGAGAAATAAATATTGCCTGTCCAATGAAGCTGCCCACAGGGGCAGGGCCTCCCAGGAACAGAGACCAAACTGGCAGTGTGCCCTGGAAGGACAAGATGGATGCCAAACCCGTGCCACAGTGACAGCTGCTTATGGAGCGCCTGGGGTGATAGAACAAGGGGCAGAATTTCCAGCCAGAGATGAGGACAGTGTTTGACAGCTTCTCCCAGGATCAAAACTTGGACAGGGAGCCATTCCTTAGCCCTCAGCCAATCTGGCTAAGCCGAGAAACATCTCCCTCCCTCTGGGGGCTAAGGAGTTAACCCCTCCTTTCCTTGTTAGCTGAGGGTACCCCTTCTCAAATCTCTGCCTGAGCTGGTAGCAACCAACGGTAAAGGGACTCACTGTTTCTCAGCCTTTCACCCAAAGACCTGTTCCTTGGAAAGCTGAGAAAACCTGTCAAAAGGGCTGGAGAAGGATTGCCTGGTAGTCTGGAGAATACTCAGAAGGGCCCCCTCTGAATCTCACAAGGACTTAGGGTCCATGTGTGAGAGGGGGTTATTACACCCTCCTCACCTGATGACACCTAGATGGGAAATCTCAGGGGAGGAGCAATGGATTGACGGCCCTTCTAAATTAAACCTTCATTCCCTGGGGCAGGCTCACCCTCTCATCCTCACAAACACAAGGGCACACACCACCTGCATATAAACTCTAGCACTGGCAAGTACAGGTAAAGGGGGCCACATGTAAACTCTAACACAGACAAGTACATACTAACAGGAGTACACACAAAGATGTACATACATATATACATACATACACAACACACAAAGGCACATGCAAACTCCTACCTCCATCCCACCTCACACACACACACACACACACCCTCAGGTGTGCAAATCCACATGGGCTCCGCAGGAGGCCTCCTTCCCCAAGAGACCGACGGGCACCCCAGGTACCCCACACGTGAGAAAGAGGGGGTGCCCGCCCCAGTCTGGGGAAGGTCATGACTCCTTGAAGTTGGGGGGAGGGGCCGCCGCGCCCTCGGGAGCTGCATCCTGGGGGGAGGGGGTAGAAGGGGGCGGGGATGCGGCCCGCGGCAGACAGCGCCAGCTCCCCCCAACTCCTCCCGGGGAGCCCTCCTCCCCTGCGCCCCGCGGCTGCACCTCCCTCTCCAGCTTACCTGCGGCCACAGGTGTGTCCGCTCGGGCCTGGGCCTGGCCCCAGGGGCGCAATTGAGCAGGGTTGGGCAGGGGGGCTGGCCGCCCCTGGCTCCTGGGCTCCCACCCACCCGGGCTCTCCCCGCTCCCGGCCGCCTCCGCAGCCGCCGCTGCCCTTTGCTGCAATGCGAGACGAGCCGCCGCCGCCGCCGCCGAGCCGGCCCGGGCCCTGGTCGCCCCGGTAACCACGACTCCACCTGGCTCCGTGCAGCGCGCCACCGCGCACATCTCCCCTGCCTCCGCGCCTCCTCCTCCCCGCCCCCGGGCGCGGCCCCGCCCGCGCGGCCCCGCAGTCGCCCCAGCCCCGGCGGCCGCCGCTGCTGCTGCTGCTAAGACTGCTGCTGCCACCACCACAGCCACTACCTCCAGCTTGGACACCCGATCTCGCAGTCCGCAGTCCGCCGCCGCCCCACCGGCC
The DNA here is from genome assembly GCF_900497805.2 of Vombatus ursinus. Taxonomy (NCBI): domain Eukaryota; kingdom Metazoa; phylum Chordata; class Mammalia; order Diprotodontia; family Vombatidae; genus Vombatus; species Vombatus ursinus. Next base: position 2,866,019 of record NW_020954579.1, on the reverse strand, counting down.
CGCCACCTGGGACTCGGGTTGCAGTAGGAGGGAGGGAGGTTAGAAAGGCCAAGGGCCACGGGGGAAAGGCTCTTGGGCCACCTTCTGGTTGCGATTCCTCTGACACCCCTGCCCTCCCTTCCCCCCAACACACACACACACACACACACACACACACACACACACACACACACAAGCTTTGGGAGAAATCGGAGAGATCCTCGTTTCTAATAAGATGCCCTTCCATTATCCAGCCAGTGGATAGGGGATCCCCTCCGCTTCCAAGTCTAGGTAGGGCCTGCTGCTCTTTGTGCTTCCACAAGCAGTTCTGAGCCCTAGGCCTGAGGAGACACCTAGGTCCCGGTTCCCATCTGCTCCTGACTTGCTGTGTGACTCTGGGTTAGTTGTTGAACCTCTCTGGACCTAAGCTGTAGAATGGCAGAAACTAGCAAGGGAGGAAAGGATTGGACAGGTTAAGAGAGGCCTGAATACTGAATACTAAGTATTGACAGAGGTCCTTTACTGCTAGCTCTCTACTAGCCGTTTTTCTATAGTAAAGTAACAACCCTAGAGCAGACTTCTGCAGGCTATTCCCAGCTGCTTTCCACTCCTTGTGAGTCACTGTGTGATTTAAGATTCTAAACTTCTATCCTGGAACCTCAGAACTGGGAGAGAACCTCAGGGGTCAACTGGTCCAATCCCTTCACCTAATGCATCCACATATTCCACAGAATTACAGAATCCTCATTTTCACTAAATCAAACTATCTTTGCATATAAATCTATGGACCACCAACTACAAACATTCAAGTTATATACAAAGTTTTGGCGGAGGGTAAAGATAGATTTGAAGCCTCTATCTATGCCTGGCCTCCTCACTGTTGCAGATAAAAGTAACAATACTCAATACAAATACATTTGTATTTTTGTATATATTTGTATATTTGTGCAAATACAAAAATAAAATAACAAAAGAAACCTAATGGATTAAAAACAAAACTACTATTTCCTGTCTCATAAGCCCAAGCATCTTCCTACTTTGTCTTGGGGTGTGATAATGGGGGGAAATGCTTCAGGGTGGATTCTGGGAGGACAGGATGGGAAGGAACTTCATATGACAGATCAGTCATCCTGACCCTCACTGTCAGGATACCCTAAGTGGTCTCTAATGTGGTTGGGGTTGTGGGGCTGAGGGATTTTGCTCTCTCTTTCTCCTTAGGGACAGAGTTCCAGAGCCAATGATGCCAGAAGCTTGTCTCCCCAGTGCCAGACTCTCTAGCCTCCTTCCCTCATCCCCATATCCTCTACAGCCTTAGACATCTCCACCTAAGATGAGATCCATTTTTTGAAAGGGATGACTGAGGCCTAATGAGGAAGGGGGAAATGGGATTTGAATGAGTGGCAAAGTACCAAAATCTTTGTTGTAAAGCTTCAAGAGATAACCCTACACTGCAACAGGAGGGATAGAAGTGAGCCATCTTGATACTATGGATACTAAGGGAGAGGGACAACATGCTCAGGACAAGGGTGGTTAACAATATGACCTTGGGGGGCAGGGTGTAGGGAACAAAAAATATGCCACCTGGGGAGGTGTCAAAGATTGGGAAGGAAAAGTAGAATAAAAATTCCCCTAAATAAGTTGGCTCTAAATAGAGTATCAGATGACCATCCCCCTAAAAGCAAAAATTCCTTCTGATACCCACCAATGAAGGACTCCTACTTGGTGAGTAGCTGGCAACATTCCCTTTCCTCCCCCACCCCTCAATATTTGTGTCGGTATGTGCCCCCTCCCCTGCCCTTTCTACCCTGGCTCCCTCTCCCTGCCTGCCCAGGTCTATGGGGTTGGAATGGAGGTGAACTCACCTGGGCAGGCTGGCCAGCCACAGTGGGGGCAGAGTCGCCATGAAGGTGGGAGCAGAGGGAACTGAGGAGACACACGTGATCCACTGTCCAGCCGCCAACCTGTGTGTGTGAAGGGGGGACACCCCGTTAGGGGGAGTGGGGGGGAGGGCCTCCTGGAATGGAGGGCAAGAGAGAGAGAGAGGGAGGTTCAAGGGATTGGAGGCTGGAAATCAAGGATAAGGAAGGGGCAGCCTTGACGACAGCCCTTGGCAGACATATCAAAAAGCTCATCTGATTAATATCCAATTCTAAAATATTCACCCTTATCTACAAGTATCTTAAGGTGGGGGCTCATTTCCTTATCACTCATCCCCTCCAACTATTCTCTTGAAGGCAGGCCACTAATGATCTCCTTACTGCCCAAGGTCGTTCCCTAGCCCCCATCCTGCTTGACCTCTCTTCAGCATCTGACATTGTTGGCTGCCCTTCTTCCTCTTCACTCCTTCCTTTTAACTGATTCTATTTCATCCCTTCAATTTTCATATCTATGCTGATGACTTTCAAATTATATCTCTAGTCTTGACCTCTTTCCCAGGGTCAAGTTCAATATGCCTTCAGGACATCTCTGGTTAGACATCTTGCAATCTGGCTTCTGACCCAAATGCCCTATTCTCCAAGCAACAGCTCTTTTTTCTCCAAGGTTACCAATGATCTTTTGCCTGCTAAATCTGACGGCCTTTTTGCAGTCATCCTTCTTGGCATCTCAGCAGCTTTTGACACTATTAACCACCCCCTCCCCTGGATACACTCTCCTCCCTCAGCATTTGTGACATTGCTCTCCCCATTCTACTTTAACCTGTCTGGCTGTTCCTTTTCAGTTTCATTTGCCAAATTATCATCCATCTCCTGCCCCCTAAGCATCAGTGTCCCCCAAGGCTCTGTCCTGGATCCTCTTCTTCTCTTTCCCTACACCTTCTTTCTCACCTATACACTTCTCTCTTGATGATCTCACCAGCTCCCCTGGATTGAATCATTGCCTTAAAGCAGGTGACTCCCAAATCAATATATCCAGCCCTTATGTATCTCATGAAACCCAGTCCTGCATTATCCACTACCTGCTGGACAGCTCCATCTGGATGACCTGTCCTCATCTCAAACTCTTATCTCCAAAAAGGAATGCATTTTCCACCCTAAGTTCCTCCAAAGCTCCTGATTTCTGTTGAGGGCACCCTCTTTACAGTCACCCAGATTGACAATCTCAAAGATAGCTTTGACTCTCCTCTCCCTTGCCCCCATATTCAAACGGTTGCCAATTCCTGTTGATTCTACCTCCATAACATCTCTCCCATTCATCCCTGTCTCTCTACTCCCACAGCCAACACCCTCATTCAGATCCTTACCACCTCTCCCTTGGGCTACTAAAATTGCCTTCCCACTGATTTCCCTGCTTCCATCATCTCCCATCTCTAATCCATCCTTCATATAGCTGTCAAAATAATCTTCCTAACATTCAAGTATGGCCATGTCACTCTTGCTCAAAGGTCATCAATGGTTCTCTATTGTTTCTAGGATAAAATTCAAACTCTTTGGGCTGGTATAAGCCTTTCTTGTCTTATATGTGGCCTTTTATAGACTCTTCATTCCAGTTGAACTAGCCAACTTGTGGTTTCCTGAACCAAGCATTTTATCTCCTGCCCCCTGGCTTTGTACACACCCCTACCACCTGCACACACATACCTAGAATGCACTCCCCACCTTTGCCTTAGCCTCTTAGAATCCTTAAAATTTCCTTTAAGGCTCTTTAAGGTGCCAACTCTCATGCAATGCCTTCCTGATCCCCTCCCATTTTCTCTCTCCCTTTTCTCTCTTAACTGTTTTACACATTGCATACCCAAGCAGAATGTACTCTTCAAGGGCAGAGACTGCTTTTTCTTATCTTTGTACCCCCAAAGCTCAGTACAGTAAGCTGCATATGAGCTGAATTAACCATCCTGTCATCCCCTCAAACTCAACGTGTCCTAAGCTGAAACCATCATTATCCTCTTCCCGCTTCTGGAAATTTCCCTGTTTCCAATTATGGTGCCACCTAAGTCACCCAGGCTCAAAATCTCGGACATCCCAAATTCTTCCTTTTCCTTCATTATCCTCAATTATATGGTGCTGAGAAGAAGCGTGATATAGTGGCTAGAGTGCCAGTGACAGATTTGAGAAGACCCAGGCTCAAGTAGTACCTTGATATCTTCCCTTCATGTGACCCTGTAAATTGTACTGGAGTTGCCAATCTGCATTGATAAGCCTTTCTTTAACAAGAGTTCCGAATACCAGTGGAATTGCAAGTCTTGTCCAAACTACCCCACCTCCACCCTTCACCTCTTCTGACCAGTATGTCACTAAGTTCAACTCTTTCTTTGGAATATCTCTTCCATCTTTTTCCTGCTCTCCATTCTCCTGACCACCATCTTAGTACAGGTCCTCAACACCTCCCACTTGGATTCCTGCCTCAGTCTCCTAAAGAGGCTCCCTGTATCCAGTCTCTCCCCACCCAAAAGATGGAACCTATTACATCATACCCTGCCCCCTGTTCAAAAGCCCATTCATTAAGCTAGCCCAGACTAATCTTTCATACACCTCAATATGGCCTTTTCACTCTAGCTCATCTGGGCTTTCATATGCTGTGCTCATACCTCCAAGAACACACTTAAGATGTTCCCACCACCTGACCAAATCCCATCCAAGCCTTACCCCAAGTCCCACCTTCTTTTTTTTAAATACTTTTTTGGGAGGGGAGGCACTTGGGGTCAAGTGACTTGTCCAGGGTCACACAGCTAGGAAGTATCTGAGGCCAAATTTGGATTCAGGTCCTCCTTACTCTAGAGCCAGTGCTCTATCCACTGTGCCACCTAGCTTCCTCCCACCTTCTTCTTTGACCATATTCACAGAAGATCAGAACTGGAAGGAACCTTAGAGAATCTTCTAAATCAACCCTCTCACTTAGAGATGGGAGACAGGGGAGAAAAATCAGCATTTATATAGCATTTACTATGTGCCAGGCACAGTGCTAAGCACTTTATGAATATTATCTCATTAGATCCTCATAACAACTCTGCTAGGGTAAGGTAGGTGCTGTTATTATCCCCATTTTACTTCTGAGAAAACTGAGTCAAACAGAGGTGAAGTGATTTGTCCAGAGTCACATATCCTGAAGGATATTCCTGACTCCAGACCAGGGCTCTATCTAGTGCCACCTAGCTGCCTCTAATAATGAGGAAACCGAAGCCCAGAGAATGAATGCCTTACTCAAGGTCACAGAGTAAGTGAGTGACAGAAAAAGGTTAGACCCCTTGATTACCATCCTAGGCCTCTTCCCATTATACTCCATTAGCCCATTCCAGCCTCCCAAGAACATCTCTCTTCTTTGCACGTCTGCAACCAGCTCTTCCTGCCCACATCCTCACATCTGATCACATACTGCCCAGTGTGGGTTACTTTGTTCTTTCATATGGGTTAGCCTTATCTCCCCAACTAGACTTAAGCACCACCAGAGCAGAGACCAGGTCTCATTCACTCATCTTCATAATCCTCTCAGTCCCTAGTACAGGACCTTAATTACCATTGAACAGGGATTTTTGACTTCCTTGGTATACAGAACTCCCAGGTGGGAAAAACTCCATCTACTACTGCAGGTCAGCACCTTCTCTAGAAATTATAGTCTTAGTGATTTGCCCAAGATTCCACCACCAATATGTGTCAGAGGCAGGCAGGATCTGACCTCAAGTGTCCCTGGTTTTGAGGAATCTCTATCCATGAGCCAAATTGCCCCTCATCATGGGCTCCTGGGATATTTGGATGCTCAATAAATACTTCTTGAAAGACTGAATGGATGAGTAAATAAACACATGAACGAATGACACTGAAATTCAATATTGCTTCTCCTTCCTGTATATTCTTCCAACACAACTTAAAGCCCCACCACCAGGTGAGCCAAGATATTGACAAGCACGAGGGTGGCATCTGGTATGAACATGAGATAACTGGGACACACCAGTACCTTTCATCTGCCTGTGATCCAGTCAAGATTAGAGGTACAGACAGGGAGTGGGGAATGTCCCTCCTCATAGGAACATTGACAGGACTGAGAGAGTCCTGGATACTTAGTTGGGGTGGGGTAGGGAAAGGGTCATTAGTTGATGGACTCCTTCTCCCTTCCCAGACCATATGCCAGGACAGCAGTCTCTGAGCCAGCTCAGCAACTCTCCTGGAGTCTAACTGATATGCTGTATTACTCTGAATATAGACAACCACAGGATGTAGGTAGTATCCTCTAAAATGAGATCTCTTTTCAAAACAAAAGGTTTTTATATATATATATATATATATATGTATATATACATATATAGACACATACATATGTATTATATATGTATGTATATATAAATTATATTAATAACATATTGCTATACCCCATACTTTATATATTAACACTATATATTAATATTAATTATATTACCAATATATTGTTATACCCTAATAATTGATATACTAACAAATATGTCTATATTAATAATATATGGCTATACCTTCATACTGTGTATATTAATGCTATATATCAATATTAATTATATTACTAATGTATTGCCATGCCATAATAATTGCTATATTAACAAATATATTAATAATATATTGCTATGCCCAATAATTACTATGTTAACAATATGTTAATTAATTATATTAACGATATATTGCTATGCCCCAATAATTAATGCTGATTATAGACTGCTCTTAGGTTTAGAGAGACCATGTGCCCTATATCTGGGAAAAAAGAGTCATAGAATGTCAGAATTGGAAGAGGTACATTAGAGACCATCTAGTCCAGTGGCTTTTAACCTTGGGATCCAAGAACTAGTTTTAAAAAAAATATTCTGATAACTGTATTTCAATATAATTGGCTTCTTTGTTTATCCTCTATATTTTATTTTGTGTACTTAAAAATATTTTTCTGGAACTGCCGAGAGCATCCAGGTCAAAAAATTTTTTAAAGGTTAAGAACTAGTGAGCTTATTCAATTCCCTCATTTACAGATGAGAAAACTGAGATTCTGAAGGCTAAAAAGTAACAATGATAGGTCCAGCATTCTTTCTTTCCAAAGCCATACACCTTATAGGACCTCACAGGTAATGTTTCTTCAAGACCTAAATCTATGATTTTGTGATGAAGGGCTACATGGAATCTTAGAAACCAAATCCAACCCTGCCCCCTCACCTTACCCCCCCCCACCCCATTTTAAAGACGGAACTGAGGGGGAAAAATAAGATGAACCTCAGGCTCAGAGAGGTTAAAAGATTCGCCCATGATCACATGGTTTTGAGAAGTCAAAAAATCAAGATTTGAACCCAACCCTCGACTCCAAATCCATCGCTCTTTCCATTATTCCTTGCTTAGGAGTGAAGAAGACCTCCTGGGATGAAAAGCAGGAGAGAGGAAGCCCAAGGGATTGAGGATGGAAAGTTGGTACACCAGCATATCAGGCTGACTTCAGTATTTCCCAAGCTATAGCCACAAGTCAGACTCATGAAAGAACTTGTCTACTGGCAAGATGGAGAGATGCTCTTTCAGGAACATATGACCTGGAGATACAGAGACAGTTTGAGGAACAACCCTTTCAACTGCAACAAGGGGACGGGCAAGATTGACCTATTCCTAGGCCCTTTCTCCCTCCTTACAAGGAGACTGTGCCAGATTACAAATAAAAGAAGCTTCCCCAGAGACATGGAATACCTTCCCCCCACCTCTAACTCTGACCCCAGACTCCTGAATTTTCTAAGAAATGATCCTTCACTTACCATTTGAGAGAATTGTACACGCAGATTACTTTTCCACTACATACAAGAAGATATAAGAAATGTGCAAAAAGTTTTCCCTATGGAGTCCATCTATGACCCAATCAATGGGACCAGAACTTTTGGCCACAGGCCTATTTATTTTACTGGGAGAAGTCAGAAAGAGCTCTAGCTTTGGATGAGAGGGAAAACCAGGTGTTGAGCATTGCTCTAGTCAGTGGAAGGATGCAATGAGGATTTTCTCCAGCAGGTTAAACAGGAACCAGGTAGACAGGAGGGAGGGACCATTAAGCCAGGAAAGTGTATCCCTGCCCCAATAGCTGGACTTACGACATATTTGGAAAATCATGGAATGTAAGTGGACTAGTCCACTCCCCATTTTACAGGTAAGGAAACTGAGAGAGAAAGAGGGGAGATGTGTGTTCAAGGTCACATAGGTAATGCACAGAACCAAAACTTAAACTCAGCTCATCCAGTTAGAAGTCCAGCATTTCTCACATTAGCTTGTCTCCTGCTTTATAATTTAGTAATCCTATGCTCTTTCATTGTTATTTTCCCTTTATGCCAATGAAGCCCCTTTGGAAAATCAACATCTGTTTCTCAGAGAAGACAAAGGGAAAGAAGGAGGCATCTAAGATGGACTAGGCAAGGATTGGTGGGCTCTATAGAGTAATACAAAAGAGGTCAGATGCCAGTGAATACTCAAGAACTATAAAGCAAGTCATGATCTGCCACATTGGATGTATGCCTACTCAGTTAGGTTTACTATTAGAGAGCTCATTTCCCTTCCTGTCCAGGATTCCTCACACAACGGTCATAAAACTGAAGAACAGGGAGAGAGAAAAAAACATTTGCCTGGAATCATTGGTGGGGAGATGGTGGAGAAGGAGAGCAAGGAGAAGCCTCAGGACTCTCTAATCCTGTCCCTGACAATGGAAGCATCCTAGGTCTTCATGCCCACCTCCAAAAGGTCAACTCAGCCTGAAAGGCCCAATGTTAACAGGCCCAGAGCAGGCACTTGGCCAACCATAAACTCTTCCAACTCGGACACCAGGCCACCTGATAGCTGGGACTTTTGGTCCCCAAACACCTTGTCCACCACATGGCTGTACAGGGTATAGGGAGGGCTCTAGCCTTAAAAAGATTTGCTTACCCCAAGCAACCTCTCACTTATACCCCCAAATAGTCAAAATATAGGGTGGGATGGAATTCTTTTCCAAGACAACCAACTACCCTAATGGATGCCAGCCCTCAGAGCCAAGGCTTCTGTTCTCTTTCTCTCCTGGAAAAGGCAAACAGGATTAAGTGTTCTCCCAGGCACCTAAAGGACCAGCAAAATTGGACTTTGAAAGGTGATTCCAGTGTTAACTGCCAAATTGTCTCCTGGTGCTGTTCAGTCCTCAAAGTTCAACTCTGGAAGACTCTCAAGTTTTGAGGATCAGTGGCCCTTAGGAACCCTTTGGGCAAAAGGTCAGCACCCCAGGAGCTCAGAGACTAACAAGAGGATTTGTCCCCTTCTGAACATGCCATGCCTACTGTAGCCTCTCACCTGTTCCCGGAGTCGATCCTGCTGGCCTCGGAGGGCAAGAGCATGCTGGGGGTACTTGCTCTTCAGGTGGTCCATGAAGGCATCTCGCTTGCGCTCTGCATCTGCCTTCTGCAACCCACTGAGTGCCTCCAGACTCTGGGCTGCAATCACGGTGTGCCTCCTCTCAGAAGTGTGCACGAGCCCCACATTGGAGAAACGCCGGCCCCCACTCCCCCCACTTCCCCCACCCCCAAGGGTCCGGTACTCTCTTGGATACTCCGCATCATCCGCAGACAGCATCGGGGGGCTGCTCCGCTCAGGATCTGCATGGGATGGGGAGGAGGGAAGAAAGAGGAGGGCACAGGCAGGGTCAAAAATGGCCCACTCAACGCTCCCCACTTTTACTGGCTAGGGGAAGGGGAGGAAGGAGTCTTGGTAGGAAAAAAAAAAGAGAGAGGTGATGTTGAAAGTGAGTGGAATCCTAACAACATGGCTGGATTTCTTCAGCTACCCCTCACTTCTCAAGCTGGTCTTGTCTCTTTCTTGGGATAATATGATCTCTGATCATAGAGGTGAAAGGGACCTCAAAGATCAACTCATCCAACATCCTTATCTCATGGATGAGGAAACTGAGGTCAAGGGGGATTAACTGAGTTGCCCAAGGTCAAATGAATGTAAGCATCACAAGCAGGATTTGAACCCAGCTCTTCTGACTCCAGAGAATGTTTTTTTCTACCATACCATTTTCTTGGTGGGGCTGAGTGTAGAAAGGGATTTTTTTTGAAAATAATTCTTCTGAAAGGTGAAAAAAGGAAACTGTCACTTCTTTCTTCAAGGATCTTCTCTCTAGGGATAGGGCTGAACTTTTTCACTGCCCTTTCTCCTTCTTAACCCACTATTTGTGGGATATAACTGCCCTGATCTTTAGGGGTGATTGGGTGAGGGCACTGTGGAAAGTTCACCAGCCAGGTCCAAGGAGACACCATGAGTCCTGAGGTTAGGAGTTCAGAATACTTGGAGTGACTCCCAGGGAAGGAACAGGGGTTGTGGAGTCCTTCTCCCCATCCTCACCCCATCCCCCTCCCAGGAGAAAGACAAACAGAATGACGAACAGGAGAGAGGCTGGTGACAGAGAGGACAGTGAGAGGAAGGAAAAAGCAGACAGAACAGTTCAAGACTCAGGGGCCCTCACTTCATTTAGACCCATCCTATCCCATCCTCCAAGGTTAGCCCTGCTTTTGGCAAAGGATAGAGACTTACAGGAAGATACACAACATGGAGAAAGCACAAGAAAAGGAAAAGAACAGGCCGAGGGTTGGGTTGGCTATCTCTCTCTCTCACACACACACACACACACACACACACACACACACACACACGCACACACGCACACACACACATACATCACTACCACCACCACCAACACCACCACTCCTCTTTATCAAATACCTACTTTGATAGTAAATTCCCCCTCACTCCCCTCAATTCATTCATTCCCCTACACCCCAGCTCCATGTTTCCAACCTCCACTGTCCAGCAGAAGCCATTGTTTCTTGGTGCCCCTTGTAAGCTTCCCAGGTGCCAATTAGCACTCACCTGCCACCAAACACCCAGTCAGAGGCTGCCCTCTCCCCAACTCTGCCTTCCCTTCTCTCAAGCTTCTACTTCTAGTCTTACATGGATCCCTAATCATATATAATCACACACCCATCATGGCTCAGCCCCACTCCATCTCATCCTCAAAACACAACAAAACCAGATTAGCTTGTCTCTAATCTATCCATCAACAAGTATTTGAGTACTATCTGTGAGTGATAGTGATATGATGGGAAGAGCACTGTATTTGGAATCAGACAACCTTGGATCAAATTCTAGCTCATTTACTTAATTTCCCCATCTGTAAAATGGTCTCTAAGGTCCCTTCTGACCTTAAATCATATGATCCTATGTGCTGGACACTGTAAGGAACAAACCAGAATCACAGAACCTAGCCTCCACCATCAGAGACTTTACAACATCTTTGAGGAGGCAAGACACGAACACAGCCTCATATTCCTTCATTTCGCTCTCTCGCTCTCACGTAGTAAATGGGTAAGTCTACCTGGGAGACTTGTTTGCTGAACCACTTCCTTGGAGTCAGAGGACAGAGAGGGAGGGAGGGAGGGAGGGAGAGGAGGAAGGGGGAGGGAAGGCGAGAGGGAAGGAAGGGGAAAGAGAGAGGGGAAGGGGAAGAGAGGTAAGGAGAGGAGGGACAGAAGAGAGAGAAAGGGAAGGAGTGAAAGAGAGAGGAAGGGAGAGAGAGAGAGAGAGATCACAATTGCTTTTAGAAGCCTTAATGACTGCTTGGTGTCAGTCAGCCCCAGCCAGATTTTCTCCATCCCTCACCTCCTCCTCCACTTAACCACCATTCATTAGCCCTGGCCCAGTCCAGGTTTCTGTCTGACCCACAAGGAATAGGAGGTTTTAAGAGAGAGAATCTAGCAATGCTCAGACTGTCTATACTTATTGTTAGCCCAGGGTCAATCCATTTAGATCATTGCATTTATTATGGGATTTAGAGCTGGCCAGGTCCTTAGAGATGATCTAGGTTAATCCCCCCATTTTATGAATGAGGAGACTGAGGCCCAGAGAAGGAAAGTGAAATATATGTGAATAGCAGAGTCTGGAGTATTAACTCAGGGATTTTTTTCTTCACATCCAGTGATTTTTCTACTATCCTCCATAGGGAAAAGGGATGAAAAGAAGGGGAGGGAGAGGCGGAGAATTGAATGCTTATGGTAGGAAAGGAACCTTGTTCAGAATCCTTCCATCCCCATTCTGATCTGACCTCTACCCTCCATCTCTGAGGAGTGGATGGCAGCAGTGTGGGTAAGGCCCTCTCCTGGCTAGATAGAGTTCCAGGCTTCTCTGAGAGCTGAATGGTCTTAGTTGGGCCCAAAGGCAGATATTTCCCTGGCTAGCACCTGGGACTCCTCCCTGGCATCTTGGGTTCTCATTTGATCCTGATAAAAGGCTCCACTCAATCTCTCCCCACCCCCACCCTCACTGGCTAGAAGATTCTAGTGGAAGAGGAGTGAAACAGTCATGCTGGATCAAGGATTGGGGGAAATGACCTGAATCCTAACTAAGATGGCTAAACCTCTTCAACTACTCCTCTCCTCTCCCTTTCCCTCAAGGTGGCTTCTGCCCCCTTCCTTAGGATCATAGCTCTAAATCTGGAAGAGAATAAAAGGAATAGAGAAAAAAGACACACCCCCAGTATTGGGGAGCACAGTGGAGGGGGGATGTCGCTCCTCCCGTAACTATTCCCCCTGTCTTACTCTCCCATCCCCCTTCCCCACCTCTTCACTAGCTCCTGGGCAGCTCGCGGCTCTTTTTCCCTAGGCTGCACTATTCCTTTTCCGCGGTTCCCCACAGCCATAGGGACAAACAGATGGGGAATCTTTGAGGCAGCCGCTTACCAGGCCTGGATCGGCAGAGTAGGGGTGTGAGCAGGTGAGGGGCTGCAGAGGTTAGAGATCCCGCGAGCCTGGCCTTGCACTCCTCTCTCCCGACCCTTCCCCAGGGGCTAGCGCGCGTGTCTAACCTGCCTAAAGCCCCGGGGGCGAGACCAGGGCTGGGGAAAGGACCGGTCCTTTCCCCAGCCCATCCAGACCAAGCCTGGTCCCAGGGTCGGCTGGAGCGAACGGAGGGGGTGAGCTGGGGGCTGCGAGAGCCGCGGCTGCAAGCCAATCCAACAGATCTCACAGCCCCAGTTTATGACTGCAGTCTCATAAATCTCCGGCCGCGGGCTGGGGAGGGGGCGCAGGGTGGGTGGCGGCAGCTGGAGAGAGCTGGGAGGGCCTTGGAGGCGGCTGCGGGAGGCGGTTAAAAGGATACCCCAGCCCAGAAAGGTGCCCCCGCCCTGTGCTCCCTCTTGCCCTGAGTAAGGGGTCAGGGTCCCTATCGCCCGGCATCATCCCCGCCCAAAGCTGAATTAACCACTTCCACGTCTGCTCGAGCCCATCCCCCTTTCCCTAACAACTGGAAGAGTGAAGGACAGAGACTGGGGCGGGGGAGAGGAAGGGCTGGATCGATGTTCTCTAGCCCCTGGAAGCAGAATACACCAGGACTACTAGGAATCATATCTCGATGGACACTGGGAGGAAGAGGAGGAGGGAGGGACGAGAGGGAAAGAGGAGAGACACTCCCTCCTCCCCTAGAAGCAATGCACCTAGGCGCTAAGGATCGGAGGGAGGAGACTCCAATGTTTGCCCTTGGGGGTCAGAGGAGAACTGCTGTGGACTTGACGTCCTTTGGGAGTCCCAGGTTAGCCTTGGGCAGGATGTCTAGTTTATTACATCCTTAGACCAGCAAGGGAAGGGGCTTTTCTTCCAAAACTCAGGAGGGTTGGGACTGTAAATATTGAAGGGTCCTGTCCTTTTCCCTTCCCCTCCCCCCTTCACACTGGGAAAAGACGGTTGGGAAGATGGTATACTTGGGGGGGGGGCAGAGATTCATAACCCACTGTGATGCCAGGCCCAGAGAGAAGTCAAAGGTAACCTTCCACCTTCTGCTGCATCTCTCTCCCCTCCCCTTTTCACTTTCCTCCACCACAGGGAGGACTGTATGGTCCTTCCTCCTCCCTCTCCTCGCTGAGCAGCTCCAGCAAATGACCAGAGAAATCGATTCCAATCTATCAGGCAACTTGAGTGAGGTCACAGCCCCTAAGACACCAAATCAATGTTTCCTGTTATACTGGGGGTGGAGAGTGGGGAGAAAAGCGAAAGGGAGTGGTGAGAGGGCTGCAGCTGAGAGCAATGGAGCACCAGCAGGCCTCAGATCTTCCTAGCCTGGGACTGCCCATTGTGACCCAAGGTCTGGGCAGACAGTACCAGAAGATGGACCAAGCCTGGAATGGGTGTGAACCTCCCTATAAGGAAAGGGACTGGGAGGGGGGGTGCTTTGGGGAGAGAGGGACCAGAGCTGGAGGGTGGGGCTGGGAGAATTTCTCTGCTCTCTGTCAATGAATAACATACAAATTGTATGCAAAGCAATATGCAAATCAACACCTGTTATTTTTGAGTCACTGGTGCTGGGTGCTTTGGGGAGAGGCCTTCAGTGTGCGTGTTGGGGGGGGGTGGAATTCAACAGCAAAGGCTCTTGGCACTTGCTGAGACCCACCCTCTAGCTCTCTGGTGATTTATGGGAGGGGGGACCATGACTAGGAGTGGCTGGAGTTGGAAAGTACAAAGGAGAAATGCCCCCCCCAAGCGGCATAGCTAAGAATAAAGGTCCAGTGTAGGACCCAAGCAGTTTTTGTAAAATAACAAAATAAAATTAAGACTATATTTGTGGATTTGACTTATTTTTATCACCTACTGTATTGTTTAACATAAGATAATTATAAACTCATGATTAAAATTAAAATCACCTATTTTTAACTGAAAGATCTAGTAGGCTATCAGACTACACCTTGTCTTTACCCTAGATTTCACAATCTGCTCTCTCTTCTGGCTGTCACACAATGATGTTCCAAAATGGATCATCCAAGATGCTTGATAGAGTGAGGGAGAGAGGAGAGGAAAGAGAAAGAGGAGCGAGAGAAAAGGAGGGAGAGAGGGAAAAGGGGAGATGAGAAAGAGGAGGAGAAAAGAAATGAAAAAGGAAGAGGAAGGGAGAGATGGGAGAGAGAAGAAAAGAAACAGAAGAGGAGAGAAAAGAAGAGGGAAGATAAAAGAGGAAACAGGGAAAAGAGAAAGAGAGAGAAGAAAGGGAAAGAAGAGAGAGAAAAGAGGAAGAGGGGAGAGAAGAAAGGGATAGAAGAGAGAGAAAAGAGGAAGAGGGGAGAGAAGAAAGGGGACAGAAGAGTGAGAAAGAATAGAGGAGAACAAAGAGAAAAGAGAGAGAAGAAAACCAGAGGAAAGAGAAGCCAGGGAAGTATGAAAGAAAAGATGAAACAAGAAATAAATCAATCAACAAGACTTTATTAAAGGAAATAAATAGTGAGAGGGAGAGGAAAAAGTAGAGGAAAGGAGAAGAAATAGCAAAGAAAAGAATCAAGAGAGAACAGACCTCTCTCCCCCTATTTATCCCATCCCCAAAGTGAACCCCTGTCAAGGTCCTGACCAAGATCCTTGGGGTTCAGGAACCCAAATTCTCTTGTTCCCTGAAAAGAGTAGGCTTGAAAGATTTCCAAGTCTGAGATCTCTGTGAGTCCCTCAAGGGCCCAGGTATCTGAGGCCTTCCTAGCCTCTTGAATCTACCACTCTCCCAATCCAAGATGCCCTCCTATTTTACCCCCTTTCCTTTGGTAGAAATGGGGAGGAGACTATGCCTGGGCCAAAGAGTACAAGGTCTGGGTGTGAGCTCCACCTGTGTGCCAAGCATGTCAGCTCATCCTATTTGCCCAAATCAACAGCTGGGTGTGCCTGCAGATAGGTGTCAAGGGAATGAGCTGGAGGAGGGGGCTGATAGGAGGGGAATGGAGAGAGTGAAGAGCAGACCAATTAGACAGAAGCCCAAGAGGGGCTGGATGGAGAAAGGAAGGAGAATTTTCCCTAAAACAATCAGATTTGCTCCCTAGCCCAACACTCTTGAAGCCTAGCTTTGCTGCTCTGCCCCAGTCTCCTTCAGCATCCACAGCAGGAGGAATAAGTCCCACAGTCATCCAATGGGAGCCTGTGGCTCAGCCCCAGGGAAGCCCTGAGGCTGCTGCCAGGGCCAATTGTGGGTGATGGCTCCATCAGGAAGCCCTTCGCTCACTGCCTGCCCCCTCTAGCAAAAGGCACCTGCTAGAGAGTCTCTAGGTCAGGGGATGGGCAGAGGGCAGAGTTCATCAAGTGACTTTAACTATTCAAGCTGGAGAAGGCCTTTGAGGTCACCTAGTCCATTCTCTCATTTTACAGAGGGGGAAACTGAGCCTTTAAGAGGGGAACTGATTTACCTAGGGGTATAGGGAGTTAGCACAAAGTAGGATTAGAACATAGGTCTCCAGAAAGGTCCAATGAAAAAGTATACGTGAAAGTCATTGGCCAAATATTGGCCAAGACTTTGGTGGTAACATCCCAAGGCAGGGTATTCTCTTGACATCCCCTTTATACCCTCCTGAATTTTAATTAACTGTGAGGGAAATTTGCATGTAATTATGTGTGCGCTCATGTGTTTGTACCTGTTTCTTGGAGTCCCTGTGTTTACAAGTCTATGCATCTGTGTGTGTGTGTGTGTGTGTGTGTGTGTGTGTGTGTGTGTGTGTGTCCATCCCTGGGTCTGTCTGTCCCTTTGGGTCCTGTAAGTGTTCGTGTTTATTTGTTTTTTTCAAAAACCATCTTTTCCGCCACACCACAGCAGCCCAAGCTATTTTCCAGGCAATTGCCTTTCTGTAAACATTTCTGTGTAATATCCCCCCAAATGGCTAATGCCCACTGCTGTCACCCTGATGATCTGCCTATCTCTCCAGCAAGAGCCGCCGAAAGGCTGAGGGGAAAGAATGGGAGAGCAGGCAGAAAGTGAAGTGAGAGATTAGAAGACAAAAATCACCGTCCTGATGAATGCAAGGCCATCTTCTGGCACTAAAATTAACGGGAAGAAGAGAAGCCATTCTGCTGAATGACTACTCCTAACTAAGCCAGAATGCCCCCACCCTCCTTCTGACCCAGGACCTGTCCTCAAGATATCGGACATTTCTGGAGACAGGGAAAGACACAGTGAGAGAACAGGGGAGTGAATGGGATACTCCCACTCGATACCACTGTAGGTGCTTTGGAAAGCACTTTCCTCCCAGCACAAATTTGTGAGGTTGGGAGTGAAGATGTTCTTAGCACCACTTTACCGGATCAGGCAAATAGCAAGAAGTTAGGAACTAGGTGAATCCCTCAGGAAGACCCAAGAAACTGCTGGCTATCCTTGGAGATTCAGGAGGAGGAAGGATTCAGAGAAAGATGACTTGAAACAACATATATGAAATAAGTAGATGGCTCAGCAGATAGAGTTTTGGCCTTGAAATCAGGAAGATCAGGGTTTGAGTCCTGCCTTAGGTACTCACTAGCTGTAAGACTCTTGGGGAAGTTTTCCTTTCAAAAAGACACTTTAAATAATGCTATTTAAGCTTTAATAGCTTAAAACTGCACTAAGACCTTAAAGCTAGTTGTTATTATTGTGTTAAGAATCTTGGCTCTCAGGCAGCTAAATGGCACAGTGGATAAAGCACCAGTCCTGGAGTCAGGAGGACCTGAGTTCTAATCCAGCCTCAGACATTTACTAGCTGTGTGACCTGGGCTTAATTTAACCCCAGTTGCTTCAGGGGAAGAAAATAATCTTGGCTCTGCTACTTACTATTTGCATGACTTTGGCCACAGACTGGACTAGATCATCTCTAAGGGCTCTTCCTGTTATAAATTATATGAGGCATGGAGATTAGACAGCAAGAATAGGTAGGCATGCAACCGGGAAATAAGAAATACAGGAAATGGGGTATAGAAATCTATCCTGCCCTACAGGAAAATAGAAGGGGGAGGGGATAAGAGAAGGGGGGGAGAGTTAGAAGGGAGGGCAGATTAGGGGAAGGGGTATACAGAAAGCATGCCATCTTGGGGTGGGGGAGGAATCAGATGGGGAGAAAATTTGGAACTCATAATCTTGTGGAAGTGAATGTTGAAAACTAAAAATAAATAAATTTTAAAAAAGAAACACTTAAAAAAAAGAATAGGTAGGCACCAGTCAATTATTTAATAAGCATTTGTTAAGTGTTCACTATATGCCTGGTGCTATGTTAAATGCTGAGGATCTAAAGCAAGGCAAAAAAATCTGTACCCATAACAAGCCCACATGGGTAAATAGGGGGCAGCTAGATGGCACAATAGATAGAGCACTGGCCCTGGATTCAGGAAGACCTGAGTTCAAATCCGGCCTCAGACACTTGACACTGACTAGCTGTGTGACCCTGGGCAAGTCACTTAACCTCATTGCCTAACCAAAAAAAAAAAAAAGGGATAATGGATAAATAATTAGGTATGTACAAGATATATACAGATTACACAGAAAGCAATCTTAGAAGGATAAGCAGCAGCAGTTGGGGAAAAAGGCCTCCTGCAGAAGGTAGGATTTGAGCTGTGTCTTGAAGAGAAACATGGAAGCTTAGAGGCTTCTAGCTAGCAGAACTGAGAAGGAAGGGAATTTCAGGCATAAGAGATAGCCAAAGGCATGTAGGTGGGAGTGGAATGTAAGGAATGGCAAATAGGCCAGTATATCTGAATCACAGAGTTTACGGGGGGAATAAAGTATAAGAATACTAGAAAGGTGTCAGGTTATAAAGAGATTTTCATGGTAAATGGAAGATTCTATATTTGATCGGGGAGGTAATAGCCACTCCAGTTTATTGAGTGTGTGTGTGTGTGTGTGTGTGTGTGTGTGTGTGTGTGTGTGTGTGGTGGGGGGTGACTTGGTCAGATCTACACTTTAGGAAGATCGATTTGGCATCCGAGCGGAGGATGGATTGGAAGGAGGAGAGACTCGAGACAGAGTAACCAACTGATGAGAGCTTAAACTAGGGTGTTGGCTGTGTGGATGACAGAAGTGGACATTGTTGCAAAGATAGAAATGACAAGGTTTGACCAAAAATTGACTATGTGGGATGAGAGTGAGTAGTTGAAAATAATTCCAAGGTTGCAAGTCTGGGTGACTTGAAAGGATGATGGCATCCTTGACAGTTTGATAAGTAAGTTTAATTTTAAAAAAAAGTGAGGCTTTGGAGAGAAGCTAATAAGTTCATTTTGGGATATATTAAATTTGAAATGTCTATAGGACATACAGTTTGAGATATCCAAAAGGCAGTTGGTACTGGAGCTCAGAAGAAAGACAAGGGCTGGATATAGAATTCTCTGAATCATCTACCTTAAGATTCCATTTGAAAGCATGAGAGCTAATGAGATCATCAGTTGAGAAAATATGGAGTGAAAAAATAAAAGATGCCTCTTGGGCACACCCACAGTTGGCGGGTATGATATAAATGAAGAAACAGTGAAGGAATGGTCAGATACACAGGAGGGAAACAAAGATAGAACAGTGTCTTGAAATTCAAAAATTCAGGGGCAGCTAGGTGGTGCAGTGGATAGAGCACTGGCCCTGAAGTCAGGAGGACCTGAGTTCAAATCCAGCCTCAGACCAAACACGTGACACTAGCTGTGTGACCCAGGGCAAGTCACTTAATCCCAATTGCCTAAAAATTAAAAAATAAAATAAAATAAAATAAAAAATTCAGAGAGGAAAGGATGTCCAAGAGGGGAAAGTAATCAACAACTTCAAATTCCTCTGAGGGGTCAAGAAGAATGAGGATGAAATTTGGCAATGAAGAAATCAACAATGTTGTTTTAAGAACAGCTTTGATCGACTAAGTCATTTTGACTGTATCACTATTATCAATACCCAAAATAGCTATAAAATGCCTATGAAGGAAGATGCTATCTGTACCCAGAGAAAAAACTGATAAGCATATAGAATGATTATATACATATACATATGTTATACACATGTACATATATACATATATGTATATATGTATATACACATACATACACATATATTTGTGTCTAATGATAACCATCAGGGGGAGGGAGGAAAAAAGAAATTTACATGATAACTTTATTATATATTTAAAAAGAATAGCTAGTTGTACATAATAGATTTGCAGTTTCATGTGCAATCATCTTTTTAAAAAATTCTATTGTGTTATGGAAATGCTTGTTTTATTTCCTAAATTAAAAATAAAATAAATAATTTCTTAAAAGAGAGAAAGAGAGATCGATGAGGGCAACTAGATGACATAGTGGATAAAGCACTGGCCCTGGAGTCAGGAGGACCTGAGTTCAAATGTGACTTCTGATACTTACTAGTTATGTGACTCTGGGCAAGTCACTTAACCCTGATTGCGTCCCAAAAAATAAAAATTAAAAAAAAAAGAAATCAATGATAACTTTGGAGAGAGCAGTTTCAGTTGAATGATAAGTTCAGAAAGCAAATTGCAGAGACTTTAGAAGAGACTGAGAAGAAAGGAGATGCAGGCACCTAGGTTAGGCACTTTCTCAAGAGGTTTGGCCATCAAAGGGAGAAATGACGATATCTAGCACGAATGGTAGTATAAAGTTATTTTTAAAGATGGGGAAGAGATGGGCAAATTTGTAGTCAGTAGGAAAGCAGCCAGCAGACAGGGAGAAATTGAAGATTAGTGAGAGAGTGAGGATGATAGAGGGAGCAATCTGCTGGAGAAGATGGGATGGAATGGGATCACTGATGCATGCAGAGGGGATTTTGTCTTGGTAAGGATAAGGGACATCTCTTCATGTGAAACAGGGGTGAAGGAGGAGATTATGGCAGAAGGCATATGAGTGATGTGAGATAAGGAGGAATAGAGAAAAGGGAGCTCATGACAAATGTCCTCAACTTTTTCAGCAAAGAATGAGGTAAGTTCCTCACTGAGAAGGTTAGGGGAGGGGTATTGTGGGAGGCTTGAGGAGAAATGAGATTTGGAATAGCCACAGTGCAGAGTGGGATCATGAGTCAATTAGAAAGGAGCAGAATGATTACCCTTCTGCAGCATGAGGGCCCACTTGATATTAAATAACAAATTTGTAGTGGACCCAATCCACAGGGTTTCATGATTTCCTTCATCTCTGTCCAGCAGCACATGAATAGAAGCAAAGAAGGTGGAAAGATTTGGCAAGGTACGATCGGGGAAATAGAACAAGGGGGAGGGATTCAAGCACTGAGGTGAGTTGATTCACCAAGGGGTTGAGACAGAGAAAGTAGGAGAGTATAATTCCAAGGAAGACTATGAAGGAATCAGAGAAATCTCTACCACGTGACGTAGTAGGGAAAGTGATGGATTTGGAATCAAGGAATCTGGACTCAAATCCTGATTCTGTTACTTATTGCCTGTGTGACCTTGGGTAAGTCACTTAGCCTCTCTAGGTCTTGGTTTCCTCATTTGTAAAAAAAAAAAATAAGAGGTTGGATTCAATGATCTCAAAATTCCTTCTGACTGTAAAAACCCTACTCTCCTAAAGAATCCCTAAACACAGAAGACGGTCTAAGACCTTCTCACTTGGCCAGTAGTCAAATAAGATTTATGGTGAGATTTCAGCATAGAGGCAGAAGGATGGATGTAGCAGGCTGTCTATCCAGTGGGGACACAGGTGAGAAGGAAGGATCGATCACACAGTATTCCGTCAGTCTCCTCCTGACTTCTGACCCGAGGGTTTGAATTACAGAGGGCTGGAAGGTGGGAGTGAGGTAGAGGCCAGGTAAGAACCACTTGATATGGACAGCAACCTTGTACCCTACCAGGGACCCAGAGCACAAGCCAAGGAGATGCTCCCCTTAGCTTTGCCTACTGCCTAGGCACCAAAAGAGCACGAGGCTTGGGTAGGATTCCAAGTGAGTCTTTGGTCTGTGTCAGACTTCATCACCACCCATGCACACTCATACAACCTGGGAGAGGGGAGCTGAGTGGCTCCACTTTAAAGAGGAAACCAAAATCATAAGAGGCTCATAGATTCTCCCCCAGGGCAACAGTTGAGAAGTCAAGAAAAGCCGTGGAGTTTGGGTGTGGGGGACACAGAGAGAGTGCTAGTGACTCTGAGTCTCACAGAAAGAAAAAACACAAACCAATTTGGGCAGATTTAAAACCCACCAAAGGCCACTTAGCTAGGAAATTAGAGGAAATCTAATTAAAGGACTTCATCAGCATCAAGGCTGGGAAAGTGTGGAAGGCTTACCTGACTGGGAGCCTGCTTGAATAGGTGCAACAATATCTTTTAAAACTTTGAATTTGAAGTCCCTTACCCCCCAGATCTCAAGATATTGGGCAAGGGGGACATGGGAGAGAGAGACACATGGCACCTCCAGAGAAGGAGCTACCCTGCAATCCCCAGTTCAAATGTCTTCTACATCTCCTTTGTAGATTGACTGAATCAGATGCATAGAAAAAGAAAGTAGTGGATGCTAGCTTTCCTTCTCCCCCTCAATAACCCCCCCTCTCCAGCCCATGCCTAGCTCATAGCACCCCCTGTGATATTATAACTGGACAGAAATGAGGTGGTCTGCTGGGACCCAGGGAGGTGGGAGGGGAGGAGTAGAGAGGTTGAGGAAGGATGCCTAGCTTGTTCCTAAATCTGGTGCCTGAGGATAAGAACCTCTGAGTGGGACCTGGGCCACAGAGAACAGCTGGGCCCTTGCCACTATAGTTTAGAAGATGTGAGAGGAGAACATGCCAAGCTCTGGCACCAGCTCCTCCAGCTGTACCCAACTCTGGCTGGCATAGCCTGGGATTTTTGCCACTTGGTCTGCTGTGGGCAGAAAAGGCTGCTCTGCCCTCTTTCCTTTCCCAAAGGCCGTATACCCCCTTGTGAAGGTACTACAGCTACTGAGTTTCTAGCTTTTCAGGACATCGTAAGATATTAGTCTTTTCCTAACTGCCCTTAATTTGGGGAATGGTAGGAGAAAGAGAGATGAGTGTGGCTAACTTGCCAGCCCAGGTTAGATTGTACCAAACCCCTCTTGCAATGATTGGGGAAAGGACATGGGGACAGACTTTCATATCATACCCAGCTTGGCTCATTTCTGTGTCACCCTCACAAGTCAAGAGGTTCTTCCCCTAGTCTAGCCTCCATATATTCAATTAGTCAATCAACAAGCATTTATTACACACTTGTTGTGTACAACACACTGTATATACTAAGGGCTAGGGGGAAGATGCTAGAGCAAAGGTGGAGAACCTGTGACCTCAAGGCCACAGGCCACACTTGAGGACCTAGAGGGCTGAACGTTCCCCACCCCTGTGCTAGAGATACAAAAATAGGCACAGTACAGATCCTGACTTCAAGGAGTTCATAATCAAAAGGAGAAGAATATTATATGTGTGAACAACAATGCTACAAGGCAGTGTGTGGCAAGTACTAGGGAGAGGTCCAGGCAAAGGCTATGAGAAATTTGAGGAAAGAGATCATGTTCAGCTGAACAGGTCTGAGAAGCCTTCATGGAGGAGTTTGGAACTGAAAGAAGTGAGAGATGAGAAGGAAAAATGGGGTGGGTAGGGGAGTGGTCTATTCCAGGTAGGTCTATTCCAGGGTAGGTATGATCTTTGGATTTAGGATGGAAATGAAACTAAAAAATCATTTGAATCCAATCCCTTTGACACAATTGAGGAGTAAAGTGACTTTTCCAGGGTCACACAGATAAATAAATAGCAGACTTGAGATTCTGACACAGGGTCTCTGGCTCCCAGTCTAAAGCACCACAGCCCTGCTGCCTCTCCAGTGTGAACAAAGGCATGGAGAGAAGAGAAACCAAGATGAGAAAAACAGAAGATGGAGAGGAGGCCAGTTTGCCAAGATCTCCTGCCTTGGCCCAGGGTTGTTTCCTTTTGACTAAGGCATCCCTGAAGATGGCAAGTATCAGGTAGCCTTCAAGGGCAATATGGAATCAATCATTCTCCCAGAGCCAGCCCCAGATCCCCCAGTGCAAGGATTCTTATCTTTTTGTGTGTCATTGGTGGTCTGGTCAAACCAATGGACCCCTCTCAGATGTTTTTAAATGCATAAAAGAAAATACATGAGATTATAAATGAAACCAATCCTATTGAAATACAATGGTCAATATGTATATATGCATATGTATATATGTACATGTATGTATATGTGCACATGTGTATGTGCATATATGCACTATGTGTATATATGTGCGTGTATACACATGTGCACATGCACATGTATATAGGTGTGTATTGCTTAAGTATATGTATACATGCACATGTACATGTGTATATGTGTGTGCATATACACATGTGCACATACACATATGTGTGCATATACGTGCATTGTGCATGTATGTGTGGGTCTATGCTATATATGTACATGTACATGTATGTATGTATATAGTACACACATATATGCACATGTATATGTGTGTTGCTGTGCATGTATGTGTGTGCATGCACTTGTGTGTATTTATGCATGTGTATGTGTGTATATGTGTGTGTGGACACACACACAAATATATAAAAAATATGCCAAGTTCACGGATCTCAGGTTAAGAATCCCTGCCTTAGAGAAAGGGAAAGTTTTGAGCTCCAGTCCCTGGAAATGCAGGGAAGGAAGCAGCTTGGGAACACACACATGACCCCAACCAAGGCTTCTCCGGAAAGCTTCTGTCTGGGGAATCCTCCCTTCCCCCAGACCCCACCTCCCAAAAGAGAAATAGACCAACAGCCAGAGGAGAGATTTAGCAACAGGGCAGAAAACAGACCCAATCTTGCAGAACCCTCTTCCTACAATGCACATGGAGTCCATTATGCCCTGCCATCACCCTCAGCTTACCCAAGAAAAGAGGCAGAAATCAGGCTGATGAGGTCCCCAAACTCGCACTTCAGCCCATTCTACTGAGGTCCACATACTTGAAACTCCAGTCAATCTGTACCACTCACCATCCCCTGTACATCCTTGGGCTATCCTGTCTCTAGGCATTTATAGGACTGTTGCCTACAAACTATTATTTAAATAATTTTTATATAAATTATTATATTATATAAACTACAAATATAAACTCTATAAACCCTGTGTCTTCCTCTCCCATTCAATCTCCACCTATTTTTTAAAGTCCAATATACATGCCACCTCCTCCAGGAAGTCTTCTTGGGCTCTTCTGGGTGCTAATGACTTTCCACCCCTTCTCTCCAAGACCTCACATAGTCCTTTGCACTTCTCTAATGCATTGATCACACACTAAAGTGTACAATCATATATCTATTGGTTCAGCAGCAAGAATGATGGCTCTTAAGTCAAAGGACCTGGATTCAAATTTTGTCTCTGCCACCTGTATGTCTTTGGGCAAGTCACTTAAACTCCCTAGACCTCAGGTTTCAATAGTTTATCTTCTTTCTCCAAGGATTTCAGAGAACATTCCTTTCTTTTTAACAGTCATACTTTAATCAATGAAGCCCGGGAGCTTAAGTAACTTTCTTAAGGTCACATAGAATATTAAGGATGGACCTGGTTTTTGAATCTTTGGCTCTGATTGTGATTGGAGCTGGGATGTAGAATTAAAGGCATATAGTATGGGGGCATTCGCGCAAGAGTCAGTGCCATACAGAAGAAAGAACTTGAGCTCTAGATTTAAAGGTTCAAATCTTACCTCAGACTCTTACTACCTAAGTGACCTTGGGCAAGTCATTTAACTTCCCTGGGCTTCAGTTTCCTCATCTGTAAAATGAAAGGTTTGAACTAGGTGGTTTCTGAAGTCCCTTCCTACAGCTGTAAGGGACCTCAGAGGCAAATCTAGTCCCACCCCTTTGTTTGACAGATGAACATAATTGACTTGTCCAAAATCACACAAGTGGCAATTGACCCAGGTTCCCCGACTCCAATGACACAGTGCACATGCTAGGCTTATACAGCATCTCCTTCTGCTAGACTTTGTTCCACTAAGGTAGGGATAGTGGCTTATCTAAACCTTTATCACCCTCCAGCTCCATTACTAGGCTACGTGAACGAAATTGAGTTGAATGCTAACTCCCTTCTCCATCTCAGGTGGTCACAATGCTCAGGCCAGTGCTTGTCCTCCCTTGTACATCCAGATGAATTG
This sequence comes from Vombatus ursinus, assembly GCF_900497805.2. Taxonomy (NCBI): domain Eukaryota; kingdom Metazoa; phylum Chordata; class Mammalia; order Diprotodontia; family Vombatidae; genus Vombatus; species Vombatus ursinus. The sequence goes on along the minus strand of NW_020954579.1, from coordinate 2,840,223 downwards.
AGGAAGTTCCTTCTCAAAGCACTTTCATGGGTGAATCCCTTCCTCCTTTCTCCTCACTTTCTCCTGAAAACCTTCTCTGATTCTTCTAATGCCTCTCCACTCCCTCCCCAGACCTTGGCACCTTTCTAATGCACTTGTCAATTACAAGAATATAGGATCATTCTTAATCTCCTACCCTGCACCATCCACTGCCCCTAGAGAATGATTCCTGCAAAACCAATTGTACTGGAAAGGGAAAGTCAAGGAAAGCCAACTCTTCATTTATTCCAAGGTCTTATTTCTAACTGTGGTATTAAAAAAAAAAAAGGAGTTCTGCTAATGAGGATTTGGCTAATTGGCTTCTTTGGGGAAGCAATGTAGGCAGTGATGAGTGTGTGTGTGTGAGTGTGTGTGGGGAGGTGGTAGATGTCACCCCTAGTCACCAACCCAGAACCCAGAACAGCTAAATATAAGCCTGACACGTCCCCACATTGCCAACCGACGTTAAGAAGCCATCTCCTCCACATCATCTCCGTCTCTCTCACTCTCCCTGGGAAGGTGTTGTGTCAGTTCCCTGTCTCCTTGGAGAAGCAGTGGAGAGGAACTCGGGCAGGCAGAGAAGGAGAGAAAAAGGGAGGGAAAGGTTAGACCCTCCCAGACTTGCTGTCACCCAGAGAAGGTTGGCAAAGCACATCCTGGTATTACCCATGGGGTTCTTGCCTTGCCAGCTGGGAGGGGGCCAGGGTAGTTGTGCCCTAGGTGGGGCAGAGTTGGGGAGAGGCTGCTATACAAACACACCCCAGATCTCCCCTACACTGAGAATGAACAAGAGAAGTTGAACAGAGTACTGAACAAGCAAAACAAAAACAAAAACTACCCAAGTGACTGCAGCAAAAAGGATAAAGGTTAGACTTTGGAAAGGTCTTGTAAAAGCTTACAATGGTACACAGAAAGAGCCATCACCTTCCCTAGAGGTCTTAGGAGAGACTCCCAATCCTCAATCTGTTTTCGAGTCAGTGTGAAATAACGGATGAAGGGCTGAACTTGGAGTCAGGTAGATTTGGGTTCCAATTCTTCCAACATTCATTTGTTAAAATAAGATTTTGAGCTCCAAAATTGTCTTCCTCTCTCCCTCCTCCCCAAGACAACAAGCAATCTGATCTAGGCTGTACTTGTGCAATAGCGTTAAACATTCAATCCTTCCTCAGACGCTTATTAGCTCTGGGTAAGTCACTTAAGCTTTCTGAGTTTCCTCACCTATAAAATGGGCATAATAACATCTGCAGCATTTACCCTACAAGGTGGCTGAGGATCAAATGAAATAATGTGCATTAGTTTGCCAACCCTTAAGAGTTTTATGCTTTTCAGTTATTATTATTTGGAAGAGGTGGACAGGAGGTTAGGAATAATATTATACAGAGGAAAGGTGGGGATTATGCCTGACCAGTCGTCTCTTCTAACTAAAGAGAAGTTCCTTCAGTGGAGTTGCTAGGGGACTCATCATCCTCTGGGTGGTCTACTCAGGTCTTTTTTCTGTGAAGTGCTAGCAATCCCTAATACCTCCCACCAGGGAGATGGGCCTTCACTCCACTAAGACATATCTTCCAGTCCAACACACTTGGAGGATCTCCTAGCACTTGGGGTCTCTTCTGTCTATGGAGATAGTCCCAGAAACCCCTGTATATCATACACTCTCATTTGCATATATTTATAAATAATGTAACACACACTCAAACTCACAAACTCTCTGTCTCTTGTCTTTGTCTCTTTTTCTCTCTGTCTCTGTCTCTTTCTCTTTGTCTCTGTCTCTGTCTCTGTGTCTGTCTGTCTGTGTGTGTGTGTGTCTCTCTCTCTCTCACACACACACACACACACACAAAACCCATATGCTCACAACCACACATACCACTTATGCACAGTTGCAAGCTCAGACACAGCCAGGTTGGCCATCGTTGCATAGGCACTGTGACTCATTGTCCCACAATCATAGCTGAAGCATATGTCAGGAATCGTTGGATTAACAGCATCTCTGGGCAGAAGCCCATATTCCCAAGTCTCTAACAGAGAAAGGGTATACAGGAAACCCAGCACCAAGTCCTCAAGTTCCCTGAAATGCCAACCACCTGCCCCCAGTTGGGGAGTGATCTTAGGGAAAGAGCAGAGAGGAAAAAACAAACTTCACCATCCTGGGTCCGGAAGTCATCTTGTCTAGCCCCTTGCCTTAGGACCAAACAGCACTAAGTCACTCTGGGAGCTTCCCCTCCTCTCCAAACAAGTTTTTACTCTCTCCTTATCTTTTCCCCATTACTGGACTTCTAGTTCAGGGATTTCTTGAGAAATTTTGACAATAATAACATTAGCTCACATTTTTATAAGTGCTTTAAGGTTTGCAGAGCACTTAGCATATGCTATCTCATTCAATCTTCACAAAAGCCCATTTAGGTGGCATTACTATCCCCCTTTTATAGATGAGGAAATGGAGGCTCAAAAGGGGTAAATAACCTGCTCAGGGTCACATAGCTAGTAAGAGGCTGGGGTGGGTCTTTCTTCCTGACTCCGAGTCTAACACTCTAACCACTAGGATACATTGTCTCTGTCCTGCCATGGAATTTGATCATCTCAAGGACCACATTTTCTCCCTACTTGCCCACTGGACTGGATGTTGATAGGCATGCCTGATTCCCTTCCTAACAGAGCCGTGGGAAGGCTTGCCTCAGCTGAGGACCTGTCCTTTTTTACACAGAGAGAGGGAGGAGCAAAGAGAATTGACGGTTTTCCAGCTTTCTTTTCCTTGGCTTCCCATCCCCCTCTGTTGGAGGACAGGGCAAGGACTGCTAGATTCTGGGGGTGGCGGCATGGAGAATGGAAGGCTCAAACCTCCCCAGTTAATTATTCTCCCACCCTGAGGAAACCAAGCAGAAAGCAAACAGCCAAATCTGCATCCCATTATTTTCTGTTTCTAGGGACAGCCAAGGTTAGAATCAAATGAGGCTCAGGAGGAAGGTGAAGGGAGAGGGGCTGGAAAGGGAAAGGAGCAGGTGTCTGAGCTCCAAGAAGGCCCAAGAATGAAAAAAAAAACACAAGCATCACCTGCAGTAAGCTGGGCAGGGGTCACTTCTCTCCTCTCAGTCTTCTACCCCAGTCACCACTGTTGAGAAGTACAGTGAGCTTTGTGGTCTAACCCTCATGCTATGATAAGAACAGAGAAGGTAAGGGACTAGGATGGGAGCAGTAAGGTCAGCCTCATTCATCTATCAAGGCCCTCAAGACCTCAAATTGCTCCTCCACAATCTAACAATAAACACTGATGGGGCACGCATGGGCCCAGAACTATTCTAGACACTATGAGGAATCCCAAAGAATGATAACCTTTGACTTCAAAGAATTTAGAAGAGGCTAAAGAATGTTGCTTTGGGTTTGGGTCAATCATCCAGCCACCCCTGGGTCTAAACCCAGGTCAATGTGGGCCAGAATAACTTTCAATCCACACCCCAAGGAGAAAATAGGTATTTGCCCATAGACTGAACTGAAAGGGACAATAGAGATCATTTACTCATTTTACAAATGAGGAAACTGAGTTTCAGAGAGGGGAAATAATTTGCTTCAGGTTACTCAGTGCTTTGGTTTTTAGAGCTCTTCACAATCTGGCCCTTCTCAGTCTTCTTATACTTTATTCTCTTCTGACAAACTCTCTGATCCAGTCATTTGAACAACTTGCTATTCCTTGAACATGACACTCTGCCTCTCATCTCTGTCTTTGCATTGGTTGTCTCCTATCCCTGAAATCTAGGTGACACAGTGGATATTGAGTCAAGGAAGACTCTTCTTCCTGAGTTCAAATCTCAGACACTTACTAGCTGTGTGACCCTGAGCAAGTCATTTAACCCTCTTTGCCTCAGTTTTCTCATCTATAAAATGAGATGGAGAAGGAAGTGGCACACCACATCAGTATCTCTGCCAAGAAAACCCTAAACAGGGTCATCAAAAGTCAGTCATGACTGAAAAATGACTGAACGAAAACAAAAATTCCTGGAAAGCTCTCTTTCCTCTGCCTCTTAGGATCTTGGCTTCTTTTAAGATTCAGTTCAAATGCCACCTTCTTCAGGAAGACTTTCCTGGTCTGCTCAGCTGCTGGCACCTTCCCCTTTAAAATTACTTTCCATCTATTCTTGGTTTATCTTACATATAGTTATTTATATGCATATTTGTCTTCTGTAAGCATCTTGAAGGCAGGGGAAGTTTTCACCTTTTTTTTTTTTTTATCCTCAGCACTCATCACCATGCCTGGAGCATAGTAGGTGCTTAATTGGTGGAAGAGTCAGAAAAAGAAACTGGGCATCCTGAGTCCCAACCCAGCTCTCTTACCTCTAAGAGCCTATCTGAGCCCAGAGGATAGTTCTGAGTCTTTAGTAGATCTCTCCACATCCCCACACACCAGCCTGCCATCCCAAAAAGTCACAGTCATGAACATCTTCCAACTTTTTCACTCTCCCCACTTTGGCCCATCACATTGCTGAGGAAGCTATTTTCCAAAGGAGGTTCTGAATCCCAATTTAAAGTGAGAGAGGAAGGCCAAGGACTCAGGAAATCCAGGGAGGAGCAGGGAGTACCAAGTGTCTTCAGCCTGGAATCTAATAAGACTATTCTTTCTAAAAGGTATTACCCTACCATCTTTTTTCTTTTCTTTTCTTTTCTTTTTGAGGCAACTGGGTTAAGCGACTTACCCAAGGTCACATAGCTAGTAAGTGTCTGAGGTTAGATTTGAACTCAGGTCCTCCTAACTCCAGTGCAGGTATGCCACCTAGCTACCCCGCGCTACATTCCTTAGGAACAAATGATATCTTGGGGGCCTCTTTCTCTCCAACAATTTCAAACTCAGGCCTGCAAGCCACAGCCAGGAAGCAAACAGAGGCACCACCTAAATTTTAAGATCAAAATTCACCTCTGGCAACTCCCCCCAAGGTCTGGATGCCTCCTCCTGTGTGGGCCTGCCTGATAGTATATAGGCCCTTGTCTTATCCTTCTAATGTGTACCTCTGAAACTGGGGACCTCTAATCTGTCGGACCTAGTCTATCCTCTTGCTTAATTGGGATCCTGGTCCTAGCCCCTTCTAGCCAGACTTGTCCATTATTCATGCCCTGACATAGTAGAGAAGGAAGGAAGGAAGGAAGGAAGGAAGGAAGGAAGAAAAAAAAGAAAGAAAGAAAAAGAAAGAAGGGAGAGAGGAAAGAAGGGAGAAAGGAAAGGGAAAGGGGAAAGTAGAAGGGAAGGAAGGAAGGAAAGGAGAGGAGGAAGAATTTATTAAATGTCTGCTTTGTGCCAAATGCTGTGCTAAGTGCTTTAAGGATATTACCTCATCTGGTCTTCACAACAGCCCAGTGAGGTAGGTGATATTATTACCCCCATTTTACAGTTGAGGAAGGTGAAGCAGACAAGTTAAGTGATTTTTCCCAGGGCCACACAACTAGCAAGTAACTAAAGATTTGATCTTAGGTTGTCCTGACCCAGGCCCAGCATTCTGTTCACTGCACCACCTTAACTGCACCAGGATTTGGAGTCAGAAGACTTGGGTTCATATCCCACCCCTGCCACTTACTACCTATGTGACCTTGGTAAAATCATTTAACCTGCTTGATTTTACTTTCTCTGTCTGTACCACAAAAGAGTTAGACTAGAAGATTACTCTAAGAAACCTTCCAGTTCTAAAAATCCTATGATTCTATGACAGACCCAGACTCCAAGGAGAACTGAAAATAAATTAATTTCTTGTTGAGCTCAGGTCTCAACTGTCAGCCAGGTGTCAGATATTTTTCTAACCATTTCTCCCTTCTTCCACTGTGGGACTGGTCTGGAGGTGGGCTCAAAGGTTTAGACCTAGGAGGCAGGATTGTATAAATTAATAACTACACTGCTAACTGTAACCATGTAAGTTTTTCTTTCTGCTTTTGTTCCATCATTTTCTCCTTTTGTTACAAGGTAAAAAAAAAAGTTTTAAAATCCTTCTACAATGTTTCAGTTTATTTAAATGCTTGCTGATTTTAAGGAAGAGGAGCTTTTGTTCTTGCCTAGGCTAAGGTGGGGGTGGGGTGGGGACGGAGCTTAAATCTCAGGATTTAGAAGAGAAAGGGACTTTAGGGATGATCCAGTCCCATGCCCTCATTTTTCAAAGGAGGAGACTCAAGGAGAAGTGACTTACACAAAATCATGCTGGTAGGGCCTGGGTTTGACATTCCAGGTCCCCTCTGATGCCCCATCTGGGGCTCTGAAGTTCAGGGCTATTAGAGGATAAGGAAAACCTCAAAGAGAAGGATCTGGGGCTTAGCTTCCAGGACCACACACACCCCCTTCCCACCTGGAGAGCTCTTGTACTGGCAGTCCATCAATAATTCCATTCAACAGGTATTGATTAAACCCTGCTCTGTGCCAAACACTGTGCTGGGCACCTTGTGTACAGAGACAAGAGAAAGGAAACAAATAGTCCCTGTTCTCAGGAAGCTTACATGGGATCATAGATTTGTAGAGCTGAAAAAAAACCTTAGAGACCATCAAGTACAACCCCCTAATTTCACAGATGAAGAAACTGAGACAGACCTAGGTTAAGGGACTTTCCCAGGGTCACACAGCAAGTATCTGGGGAGTTATTTGAATCCAGGTCTTCTCAAATGCAAGTCTAGTCCCCTACCCACTAAATCGTCTTTATTGTCCACTTTTAGGGGCAGGGCTGGGGGTGGGGGTGCGGGTAGGAAGCCAGGAACTGAGACCTAGCTGCTTAGAATCACAGCTATCTCCAAATTACTAAATCAGAATCTTATGACAAAACCTGGCATACAACAACCACACTGTGCTACAAACCTACTTTCTCTTTCCCACTGTCAATTCAAACCACAGCAAGACACCTCTACCCCGGGGTATGGGCTCCATACTTAGAAGAAGAACCCCCCCCACACACACACATACACAGACACACAACATACACACACACACACACACACACACACACACACACACACCGTCCCACCCTACCTCTATTCTCTGCTTCTGCATCTGACGCTCTGCTCCCTGGCTAATTCTGGTGTCTCATCAGACAGTAATTATGGGGAAAGGAATGCTGCTGACAGCTCCCAGCTCTCAGCACCTGTCAGTGTGCCCGTCGTGTTGTCACTGTGGCTGCCATTATCTCGAGAAGATGCAATAGAAAACAGGGAGGGAAGAGGAGAAGGAAGGGTGAGGTGAGGCATCCACCTCCTTCCCCAGTTTCACATCTGACCTCTCTTCCTCAGCTCCTTGACTTCCTCCCACTGGTTCCCAGACATCAGCAGAAATATTATAGGATAACCAACCTCCAGAACACATCACAGATGTGTTTTTCTTGAACCTCAATTCAGACACACACACAGATATACACAGTTGACACACACACATATAGACATGATGTGTGGCCCCAGTCAGGTGGAATCCTGGGAAATCAATGAGGGGAGGGGTGGAAGGGGGTGAAGGGCAATCTCTCTTTTCTTCCATCTCTAAGTAAAAGAGACTCATATCAATAATCAAAGACAGAAGTGTGTAACTACTTGGGGGGGTTGGTGTAATGGAATACTTCAGCCTTACAAGTATGATTGACCCCAACTAGATGTGAATCTACTCTGGGCTTAAATAATCAATATTTAATCATCTCCATGGTGGATCATTAAGGCTATTTAAATCTATTTAAACGTAATTCCCTCAGTAGATGTGGCTTGGGGCAGCTAGGTGGTACAGTGGATAGAGCACTGGGCTTGGAGTCAGGAAGACTCATCTTCCTGAATTCAAATCTGGCCTCAGGCACTTACTAGCTATGTGACCCTGGGTAAGTCACTTAACCCTGTTTGCCTCAATTTCCTCATCTGTAAAATGAGCTAGAGAAGAACATGGCAAACCACTCCAGTATCTGTGCCAAGAAAACCCCAAATGGGATCACAAAGAGCTGGACATGACTGAAAAATTATTTAATCACAAAAGATGTGGCTATCTATATTTAACTTATCTCTCTTGCCTTCCATCCATCCACCTATCCTTCATTTTAACAGATGAGATGGATCAGGGACTTTAATCCATCCTTCACATTACTGCCCAAATAACCTGTCTAATGCCTTTTCTCTACTCCAAGTCATCCTCTGCTCCATCCTCTGCTTAAAAACTCCCATTGGCTCCTCCCTACCCATTAGGGAAAAATACAAACCCTTTAGATTGCCATCTAATGCCCTACACAACCTGGTCTTGACCAATCTCCCTGGCCTTAGTTCCCATCACATCCTCACATTCCAACCAAAGAGGAATCTTAATTTCCACCTTTGCTCATGTCCCCCACACCAGAAATTATTCTACTCTAGGACTGTTGACAGATGATAAGTTTTGTCTATGAGGTTTTCCCAGCAAAGATACTGGCATGCTTTGCCATTTCCTTTTCCAGTGGATTAAGGCAAACAGAGGTTTGCTTTAACTAGTCTGAGGCTGCATTTGAATTCAGATCTTCCCGACTCCAGGCCTAGCACCTAGCCACTAAGCCACTTAGCTGCCTCCTCGGTGCATAGAATAGAGCATCAGACCTGGAGTCAGAAAGACCTGAGTTCAAATTTGGCCTCAGACACTCATTAGCTGTGTGACCCTGGGCAAGTCACTTAACCCTATTTGCCTCCATTTTCTTATTTGTAAAATGAACTAGAGAAAGAAATGGCAAACTCCTCCAGTATCTTAGCCAAGAAAACTCTAAATGGGGTCACAAGAAGAGTCAGACACAACTGAAATGATTCAACAACAGGGCTATTGAAATCTTTACCCTGCTTCAAGGCCCAACAAGGTGCTACCTCCTCTTTGAAGGCTCCCTTGATCTTCTCTTGTTGAAAATGATCTCCCTCTCTTCAAATACCTCATCACACTTCATTTACACCTCCCATCTATCCCATCACATTCTGACATAGTTTTTTTTTGTTTTTTTTTTTTATGTTCATGTCTGTTTCCCTATTGGAGTGTAAGGTTTTTTTAGAGCATGGTCTGCATGTTATTTCAATTTTTTAATCCACATCACCAAAGATAGTACCTTGCAATACAATTTAACTCAAAAACATTTATCAGGCATAAGGTACTAGGCTAAGCACTGTGGATATTAAGATAAATATGAAATAGTCCCTGTCCTCAGGAAACTTACATTCTATTAGGGGATAAGTTAGGAGAAATATCTACCTGGGTCCCTGCCATATAAACTAGACTAGTTGTGTCATTCCCCCCCCACACACACACACACAGAAGTTAAGAAAACTTGATTGGTACAAGGACTCAGGGTAAAGCCATGCATCTGGCTCCATGTTGCCTAAGAGTATAAAAAAAGGCCAGGTTATGAGAAGTCAGTGTCCTTCAGGCTTGGCCCCAGAAGTCACCACATCTTTCCAATTGAGCAATGGTGTTTCAGTATGGAGACAAGGGAGTCCGAATTTACCAAGGTAAATCCTGTATTCTGATTGAGTATCCTTTCTACACTACAGCTAAGTAAATCTACTTTAAATGTCAATCATAGGGGCAGCTGGGTGGCACAGTGGATAGAGCACCAGCCCTGCAGTCAGGAGGACTTGAGTTCAAATATGGTCTCAGACCAAACACTTGTCACTTACTAGCTGTGTGACCCTGGGCAAGTCACTTAACCCCAATTGCCTAAAAAAAAAGAAAGAAAGAAAGAAAGAAAAAAAAAAAGAAAAATGTCAGTCAACAAATATGCATTAAGCGCTTCCTGTGTGCCAAGTGCTGTAATAAACTCTGAGGATACAAAAAAAAAAAAAAAAGACAGCCCTATTCCTCCCATCACTGAGCTCACATTTTAATGGGGAAGAAAACATGCAAATATCTATATATACAAACAAGGAGGGAAGCAAGCATTTATTAAGTCCTTTATAAATATTATCTCATTTGATCCTCTCAACAACTCTCAGAGGTAGGTGCTATTATTATCCCCATTTTATAAATGAGGAAACTGAGGAAGACAGAGGCTAAGTGACTTGCTCAGGGTCACACAGCTAGTGTCTAAGACTAGATTTGAACTCAAGTGTTCCGGACTAGCTGCTAAGATACAGTATAAATAGAAGGCAATCTCAGAGGGAAGGCATAAATGGCAGAGGGGAGGGACCACAATAATTTCATTCTAAGCTCCAACCTAAACTGTGGGATTAACCCAAATCAGGCCTGGCCTACAAAAGAGGCATATAGAATGTACCCTGATAAGAATAATACAAGATGGGGAGTGAAAGGGCAAAGGAGAGATCAAACAAAAAGCTCTAGGAAAATTAGAGGAAACAAGGCTTCATGGGAGAGGGGGGGCCCAGAAGTGACCACACCTTTCCCAACTGACCAAAGGTATTTCTGTATGGAGACAGGGAAGGCTGCATTTACCAGGACAAGTCCTGTAGCCTGGCTGATTGTCCTTTCCACATTATCTAAGTAAATCTAAGTAAACCTGAGCTGAGCCTTGAAGCAAGATAAGTTTCTGAAAGATGACAATCGGGAAGGATTTAAGAAATAATTTGTTTTCTACATCTGCAAAATGGAGATAATAGCACCTAGCTCACAGGATTATTGGGAGGATCAAGTGAGATCATATTTGTAAAGTGCTTTACAGACTTTAAAGTGACCTACACATAAATGGTAATGAGATGATGGTGATGGTGACAGTGATTGTGGTGCCCCCCAAAGGTGCTGTAACTAGCTGCTAGTGAGGATTTGAGTCTCTGGTTAGTACTTTTCAGTCTCTAGCGACTAATAGCTTCTTTTTGGCAGTTACACTAGGCATTCATTTCCTTTTAGTGAGACAGCCTATCCAAGCCTTAGATCTCCCTCAGGCAGAGGGAACCTGTGGTGGGAGGCTCGTTTTACTCAGGGACATTCCTAAAGACAGCGGCCATAGTGGGAAGTGAGGGGAACAACTGATGGGTGGAGCTGCAAGGTGGGTGGAAAACTTTATCATTTCTCCAGGTTTGAGGGGGGTGTGGAAGAGGGATCAGGGCCACAACTCTATAAGAAAAACACATTTTAATTAAGAAGCAGACGAACTAAATCATCTCAGAGTTGCGTTATTAAAAAACCATCACTGGAGTGATGGCCTCCCCGCTTCCCAGAGCCACCCACAAAGTCCGTGATTCTAACTTAGAGGAGTTTAGAAGGTTAGGAGGCGGGGGTACATCGAGGTAAATTTCTGCCTGCCCCACCCTCCTCTCTTAGCTGGGACAAAGCATTCCTGTGGTCTGGGAAAAGTTCAGATAGGACACTCCCTGCATACTGTTTTGAGCTTACCCTGCTTATGGGAGAATCAACATAAAATGTATCTATACGCCAGGAAGGCTAGCTAATTTTCTAGCATTTAAAAATATACATTTATAGAAAGAAATATTCAAAATTGTCTCTCATTTGTACTCCCCCTCTCCCACTGGGGTCATCTAGAGATCATCTTACCCATTTCCCATACTTGACTCCCCAAACTAGCCCACAGACAGATGGGTATCCACTGAGATCTCTAGGGGAAGGGATCCTATAACCTCTCCCAATCCCACTCTCCTGATTTCTCCCATCTCCACCTACCAGGAAGTCTTTCCTAAATCTAGGCGCTCCACTCTAGGTGTCTCTAGGCTTTCCTGTCTCCTCTCCCCCACCCCTTTCCCTTCTCCAATCAGGGATTTAGACCAAGAAGCAATTTTTGAGGTCATCTACTCCAAACCCATCATTTTACAGGTGAGGAAGCCAAAGCCTGGAGGACTAAGAATCTCTCCTGTGTTTAGCCCCCCTCCAAAGACTTCTCAATGAAGTTACAGACTTCATTTGCAATTTTGGGTGCCCCCTCCTTCTGAGAAATTCTCAGGAAACCCAGAGACACTAAGTGATTTGCCCAATGTCACACAGGGAGTAAGTGAAAAACTCAGGATTTGAGCCCAGGTCTCCAGACTCCAATTTCAACACCCCTTTCAGCTACACCAAGCTGACCATATCCCTCCTTCAGTTCTCCCAGAGTGGTTTCCCTCTCTCCCTGGGACCCTCCTCCAAGCTAATTCTCCCAATTTCTCTGAAAGGAATAAGCATTTATCAGGCACCTGTGCCTGGCACTGTGCTAATACATGTATCGTCTCATTTGATCCTTACAAAAATACCTGAGAGACAGGTGCTATTATTATCTCCATTTTACAGTTGAGGAAACTAGGCAAACAGAAGTTAAATGACTTGCCCAATGTTTAAGGCTGGATTTCAACTCAGATCTTCCTGACTCCAGGCCCAGCATTCTATCACACTGTGTCTTCTAGCTGCCGATCCCAGTTCCTCTAGTAAATTGGATAGATTCCATCCACAGCCTCCCATCTCTACACTTCCTTCCCCAGCAATTCAATTCATTCCATTCAACTTACAAAGACCAGACACAGGCAGGCTGCTGGTCTTTGATGCCCTCCCCCCAGGCCAGGCCAGTTCACCCCAAAGGAGGCTGAACCTCTGAGCCTCAGAGTACCCCAGGGATGCTGTTACTCCCTTCCCCTCCCTTCCCTACCATGAAAAAGGCAAACTGGGCAGGTTGTCTTCTCCCCTCCAGGTACAGGCCCTTCTTTCTCCAGGAGTCCCACCCTGGTTCCTGCCCCCACTTACTCAGATGCGCTCTATGCCCCCTGAGCCAGGCATTTCAGGATAGCACTCAGATTAAGGAGTGAAGGGGGTGGGAGTCGCTGCCTCTTCCTCTCATTTACTAACCTGGAGACTTTAAACAGAGGGAACAGAGTCCTCCTGGCTTCCCTCCCGCTGCATGCTGGAGCCCTGGGTAAGGGACAGGAAAGGAGGAAACTCATGAATAATCATACCTTCATAGCAGTGGACTCCAACTAAGTGGGGAGGGTCTCGCACTAGGGTCAGGGATAGGGCAGCTAGGAGGCTCACAACAATCGTATGGGGAGAATGTCCAAGGCCTGGTCTTTGGATGGAGAACCATGGAGCGGGGAAGCCCTCAGGTCCTTCAGTGACACACATAGATGTCACAAGCATTGGGAGTGGGGGAGGAGACAGAATAGGTACTTTAGGCAAGGAAGGCCTGGAGTATGAGGAGGGGGGGATGGCGAATCTTGTCTAAATAGGGATAGGGAGATAAGAATAAAGGTCAAAGTAGGGGCTTCATCTGGGAAGGGAGTAGGTGACATAGACATAACAAACACACACTGGACAGAGGACAGACAGAAGATAAACAGAAAATAAAGAAGGGCTCCCCAGAACAGAGGGTCTCCAGAAATTGACCCACTAAAAGCCATCTTTCTTTCCGGCAATGCAAAGGACAGATTCCAAGCTCCTGGTCTCTGTGTCCTCCCTGCCCCGCCCCCACCAACTTACACATCTACAGATTGAATCAATAGGATGCTAGGGGGACACAACCTCTTCCCAGAGGAAGTCTCCTGTCTTCTTTATTATTCTCCAAGAAGAAGTGAGGAACAGTGACCTGAATACTCTACCATGGCGTCTGGGATGAGGAGTCCTTGGAAGGCTTGGGGAGTTGTAAGATACTCTGCACCCAGGAGTTAAAAGCTGTTAGCATAATTCTTTTTTTTTTAACCCAATTCACTAATAACCTTCCAAGTTGTACCCTATCTGTGCCATCCCTGCTTTTTCATGGAGAGGATTAGAGGAGTACAAGAGACTTCATAAAGTTATTGGAAGGAGTACTGACTGTCATATCAGGTGAGTACTCACACTGCCCTAGGGGCAGTTTATGGGAAGTTTCATGTTCTGACCTCTGCTCTCAGGGAGCTGCTCTGGCCCTCCAGATGTCATTTTGTCTGTCTTCCATCTTCAGATCTCACCACCCCTCAGACAAGTGGATGTCTACTGAGACCTCTAGGGGAAGGTGCTCTATGGTCTCCCTCAGTTCCACCCTCCTTATATTTCCCACTTATTCTGCCAGGAGATCATTCCTAAGTCATTCCCCTAATAGAATATAAGCTCCTTGAGGGCAATCTTTCCTTCTTTTGTACTTTCTTTCATTCTTCCTTCCTTCCTTCTTTATTTTTCTTTCTTTCTTTCTTTCTTTCTTTCTTTCTTTCTTCCTTACTGCCTTCCTTCCTTATCCCCAGAACCTAGGCTGTCCCTGCTACACAGTCAGTGCTTAATAAATGCCTATCAATTAAGTGGTTGAGTGAGCTCAATATACTCCCTTCACACTGAAGTATAACTCCATATCCTTTTGTCCCTGGCAAGAATGAATGACAGAGAGCATCCCAATCCTTCCTGTCTACATACACACAAACACACCCAGGCACAGACATGTACTCTTGTATGCACTGTGTCAGGCATTCACTCCACTGGCTCAGACCCATACACAACCAGATCACGTTTCCCTGAAAGCATTTTTAGAGCCCCCTGCCATTTCCATCTTTCTAATTTTCCCACTGATTACCCATGACGTAGGCATCCTGGGGAGAAGCAGCTGTTGTGCCCAGATGTTTGGAGGCTGAATAGCAGGAGAAAATTGATAATGTTTCCTAAACACACTTAGTCCTGGAGGTCTTCCTGAAGGAGGTAGACTTGGGGGATAGATGGAAACAGGAACAGGAAAACAAAACCCATGAAATTCTGAGCTTCCTTCCCTCTCTTTGCCTTCCTCATTGCTCCTCAGTATAGCATTTCTTCCCCCAACTCTCCTTTCTCCTAGTTAAGCGATCCCAGTAGGATGGGGATGAGGATGAAGCTCACTTTGAGAAGAGTGAACTTCCCATGGATTGGAAAGCTAGAGAGGCAGAGGTCTCTCTAGGGCTGGCCTGGAGAGGTGATTTTGTCCATCCTCCAACAATCTGGCCCTACCACTCTGAAAGAAGAATCTCTCCAGTGTCTAGGCCAGGGGTGGGGAACCTGCAGCCTCGAGGCCACATCTGGCCTTCTAGGTCCTCAAGTGCAGCCCTTTGACTGAATCCAAACTTCAGAGAACAAATCCCCTTAATAAAAGGATTTGTTCTGTAAAACTTGGCCTCATGTGGCCTTGAGGCTGCAGGTTCCCCACTCCTGGCCTAGAGATTCTTTCCCAACCCTAAGTCTTCCCCACTCTTCTATAGAGCTGCAGGTGCCAGGTGAACTTTTTGATGTCTCATTCCTTCTGAATGTTCTTCCTGAGTTGTCTAGCCTCAATTCCTCATGGGATGAACTGCTTTTGTACTAGCTGTCCCTCATGCCTGCCATTCTCTCCCTCCTCAGCAGCACCCCTTGGATCCCTGGATCCCCTCAAGACTGAGCTCAAGCTTTTCCTTCTGCCAAAGGTATCTCATAACCCCTCAACTGCTACTGCCTTCCCCTTTTAGGGTTATATCTCTTTTGTCTGTATCTGGTATATAACTTTAGATAGGCATTCTATATGCCCCACTGGAAGGCAAACTCCTTGAAAACTTCCTCTAGCAATGGAACTTCAAAGCAACATGTAGTCATAGCGAATCCTCTGGGGGCAGTGAAAGATTAAGTGACATGCTCAGGGTCACACAGAAGGTATGTGTCGGAGGAGGGACACACACCCAGGTCTTCATGGCTGAGACTGGCTTTCTCCATTATGGCGCATTGTCACTCATAGACATACATCATCTCAATCGATTCAACTCTGACATCATCCAATCCAGTCACCTGGGAGTGTTCACTTTTGTCCTTGTATTCCCATCACTTAGAACCATGCCTAACTTATAGTAGTTGATTAATAAATGCTCATTGGCTGACTACTTGTTGATTAGGGTTCCTCTCCTGCTTATTTTCACCCCCACTGCTGCTAGTGAGGAGACAAGACATCCCAACTCCAAATATAGTAGGAGGGGATAGGGGCTGGGCTAGAGGAAGTTGAATGGCCAGGCACATTTTCCTCTGTTGAGACTGAGGAGGGCAAAATGAAAGGGAGAGAAGGGGGGAGAAGGGAGGTAAAGGGGACAAGAGGAAAGAGAGAAGAGGGAGAAGGGAGGGAAAGGGGACAAGAGGAAAGAGAGAAGAGGGAGAAGAGGGGAAGAGGAAAAGGAGAGAAAGGGGAGAGGAGGAGAAGAGAAGGGAAGAGGAGGGAGAGAGAAGAACAGGAGAAAAGGAGAGAAGGCAGGGAAAGGGGGCAAGAGGAAGGGGAGAAGAGGGGAAGAGGAAGAGAGGAGGTGAGAAGAGGGGAAGAAGTGAGGGAAAGGTGGTGAGAGAGAAAGGAGGAGAGGAGGGGGAAGCAGAGTCTAGTCCAACATCATCCTTGAGTATCCTTAATGCACTATCCTTCATACAAGACAGAGAATGAGAGACAGGTTGGTCAGAGCCTCCCATTTGTCACTTCCCTAACTACTTTCTACTCACCTATCACAAGGCACCCCCCCCCACCATAGAAGAGTGAGCTGGGGGCCCCTTATCATCAACCAAATATCTCTGTCTGTTCCCAGAAGGAAATCATAATAAATGAAAACAGGTGCTGAGGGTCCCCTGGGGGAGCAGGAAGGAGTAGAGAGCAGTGTTAAAAGCATGGAGAAGATGCTGGTTCAGAGCAGAAGAGGTTAGCAGGCAAAGGCTGCCAACGCTGCCCCACCTCCCCCCAATCACAAAGGGCCCTGCCAACATTCTAGGCTCACCTCCCTGGGAGAGCTCAAGGGGAAGTGGACGTGCAGGAGGAACATTGGATTAAGGCAGGAAATCTAGATTCAAGCCTCAGCTCTGCCACTCACCAGCTGGTTCTTCCTTTCTCTGGGCCTCACTTTCCTCAGATGTAAAAAAATGAGAGGATTCAACTAAATGGTCTTTAAGGCATTTGGAGCTCTTGCAGCTATGCTCATAAAGGCCAAGATGGCAGGGAAGTTTGTCTCAGCCCCATCACAGTAGGGGGTATGGGAGAGAACCCACAGCCGTGGCCCTTGGTGCCAACCCCATCAGGGACAGGGATTTGGCGATTCCTACAGTTGGGCTGTGGTGGATCGAGATACAGTAGGGAGGGTGAGGGTGATGTGTGTGCCTGGTGTAAATGAGTCAGGGAAATGTTTTCCAAATGATGCCGGGATCGTTAATTTTTCCCCAAACAAGACAGATGCTGACGCCTGAGGCAGCATCAGGAATGCCTGCTGTGCCTGCGTGCTTTCTCCCATGCCCACAATTATTTCTTGCCCTCTGGGGGAAGTGGAGGTGGGTCCCAATAGGGCACCCCCTCCCACTTCTCTTATCAAGCCCCCATGCATCTGGCAGGGGACCCCTCTATGGAATTTCTGTTTGAGGGCCCTACTGTGGGATCTCAGGGTGGGGTATCTTTTGCTCTCAAGAATCTTTTTGTTTAGGGCCCCTTCTGCAGGATCTCTCTGTTTGGAGATTTTCCCTTTAGGGTCTCTATTTGAGTTTCCTCTATGGGGTCTCTCTGGGCCTTTTTGTGGTACCCCAAAAAAATAAAAATGATCGCTCTCCCTGCCAGCTACATTGGGGGAAAGAGGATGATGGGGAAGGGGAAGAGCTGCTACTGCCTAGGGCTGATGAGATAATGACAAAGGACCCCAGGGAAGATAGAACTAGCCGCCCAAATCTCCTTTTGCTTCTGTTTTCTCTGCAATGGAGAATGGTCTTTGAACTGGAAAGTACAGAACCATAAGCAACAGTAGGGAGTGGAAACCTAAGAAGGGTAGGGTCAGCTAGATGGTACGGTAGATAGAGAGCTGACCCTGCAGTCAGGAAGATTTGAGTTCCAATCCAACCTCAGACACCCATTAGCCGTGTGACCCTGGGCAAGTCACTTAATCCTGTTTGCCTCAGTTTCGTCATCTGTAAAATGAACTGGAGAAGGAAAAGACAAGCCACTCCAGTATCTTTGCCAAGAAAACCCCAGATGGAATCATGAAGAGCTGGACATGACTGAAATGACGGAACAAAAAAGAAATCATAGAGCTTCCTTTGATAAGTTTAAGTCAACAAGGGAGAAGAAACTTTACTTACCAGGGTCCTGAAAGCACAAGACAACTGAGCCACTGTCGGTCATCTTTGAAAGACTATTATAGGACAGCTAGGTGGCGAAGTGGTGCTAGTGGGCGCACCAGCCCTGAAGTCAGGAGGACCTGAGTTCAAATCCAACCTCAGACCAAACACTTGACACTTACTAGCTATGTGACCCTGGGCAAGTCACTTAACCCCAACTGCTTTAAAAAAAAAAAAAAAGAAAGATTATTACGAGTAGGAGAAATATCACAGAAAGGGAAAAGCTCATTCCAGTTTTGTTTTTAATGGAAAGAGAATGGATTGTGCAAACTCTATAAACTCAATTTCAATGTGTGTGGGGGGGTGGATTTTAGATTCTAGAACATAATATTAAAAAGAGCGATGAGAGAACATCTAGAAAAAGGGAATAGGTACCCTAAAGAGCCCTCATGACTTCACCAAGAGCAGGTCTCCCCTATCAATCAATAAGCCAGGTACGAACTTAAGAAAAAGTTTCAGAGATAGAAATTTACATTCCTTTGGGCAAGCTCCTGCAGGTAAGGGTATGGATACCCTATGTGGACAGAGAAAAGAAAAGAAAAAAAAAGACTTGTGTTGCCCAACTTCCCATTTGGTCATTGCTTGGGCCCTGATTGGCTAAGAGTGAACGTAAATAGCAATTGTTTCTGTTTGGCCAGAAACCCTGAGGGTCTTCACCTCCCAGATTGATCTTTTTTTTTTTGATTAGGTAAAGAGACAATTCTCTGACTCATTCTTACCTAGTCTTAATCACTGAATAGATGCTGTTTCAGTCAAACTGAGACCCGTTAAAGATCTTAGCTTAAAAAGACCAAGGTCTCCCACTGCATCTGGAGCCACCTCCAGTCATCCTGAACTATACCTCACCACTGGACCCAGAGGGCTCCAGAGAAGAAAGTGAGGCTGGTGACCTCTACAAAGCCCTCCCTCACTTAAATCCAATTCACTCGCATGTCATAGCATCACCTCTCTGATGTCATGGTCCTCTTCTAGAACAAAGGACAACAGCAATAAGTAGGTACTAACTAGAGGCTGGAGATTCCAAAACAAAAGAAAAAGCTCCTGTCTTCAAGGAGTTCACACCCTATAGGGAAGACAACATGTACACAGGTAAGAATATATAAAATAAATACAAAGTAATTTGGGGGTGACACTAGCAGCTGAGGGGGTCGGAAGAGGCCTTGTGTAGGAGGTGGTATTTGAGTTGAGCTTTGGAAAAAAAAAAACAAACTAGAGATCCTAGGAGAAATTGCTGAGGATCAAGTGCATTCCAGGCATGGTGTACAAGCTATGCAGACATATGGAGATAGGAGATGGGTGGTCCAGTGTGAAAAATATGAAGGTCTGATTCTCTGGACCATAAAGTGAAGAAAAGGGAGAAAAATGCAATAAGCCTGGAGAGGCTGATGGGAGATGAGGGGCCTTAGATGTTAAACAAAGGTACTTGAATCCAAGAGATAATAGGGAGCCAGGGGAGTTTAGTGCAAGAGAATAACATAGCCAATCTTTCACTTTAGGAATATAACTTAGGTGTGGAGGTTGACTTAAAGAAGGGAGAGACTGGAGGCAGGGAGGACCCACTAGGAAGCTAAGGGTCTGGACAAATCTCATTCCTTTTTTAAAAATAGGGCACAAAGCTGGGTGGGATAGTTTATTTGTTGGACATCAGTGCCAGAAACCAGAGGGTCTTGATAAGTTAGAACATTAGGCAAATCTAAGATGGAATTTATTAGTAATAAATGCTAATTTTTCCACTTGTGTTCAAAAGATCTATTCCACAAAATATAAGGTAGAGGACACATGGCAGAACAATTCTCAGAGCAGTTACTCTGGGAAAGATGGGGGTGGGCATTTAGTAGATTAAAAGCTTAATGTGAGTCCACAGTGTGATATGGAAGGGAAAAGAGCAAATTTGATTGTAGGCTGAATTCAGAGAGGAAGAATGTACACTGGGACTAGGGGGGGACAGTCAGGCTATTTGGCGGCTCGTAGATCATATTGTTTTAGATCTGAGATCTACATATTTTAGGAAGAACATTGAGCATCTTGAGAACTTCCAAAGGAGGGCTACCAAGATGGCAACATGTTGCCAAGAGGCTCAACTTCAGATATTTAACCCAAAGAAAAGAAGTGCTGACTGTATCTTATTTGTACACTATGAGCTCCTTGAAAACAGGGACATTTTTTCCCCTTTGCATTCCCTGCACTTAGCACAATTACTGGCACACAGTGGGTGCTTCATAAATGTTTGTTCTCTTGATTTGGATGCAAAATAAATACAAAGTAATATAAAAGTCATTTGGGGAGGGGCATTGACACCTGGGGAAATCAGCAAAGGCCTCAAATAGGAAGTAGGTTGAAACAAGTCACCTCTGACTCTTTTTCTCTCTTCCTCATCTTCCTAATAATTGCCAAGTCCTGTTGATTCTATTTCCATAACATCTTGCAGATCCATCTCTTCTGAACTTTACCTACACTGTCCCCAGCCTTGCTCTGGCCCTCATCACCCCTCACCTGCAGTAGTTTAATACAGTCCTAATTTGTCTCCTCTCTTCAGTTCCTCCAACAGTTGCCAACATGATCTTCCTAGTGCAGTAGTCTGACCATCCCCCAGCTCAAAAAAACTTCAGTGGTGCCCTATTGCCTATAGGACAAAATGCAAAGTCCTTGGCCCAACAACAGTTATAGCACCTGATATGTGCTATATGATATGATATCAAAGGAGATAGGTGCTATTTTTGCAGATAAGAAAACTGATGCAGAGAGAGGGTAAGTGGACTTGGCTAGGGTGAAACAATAAACATCTGAGGCTAGATTTGAACTCAGGTCTTTCTGACCCCAAGCCTAGCGCTCTAGTCACTGTACCACCCATATGCCTACTATTTAAAAGTCCTCCACAATCTGGTTACAGTCTTCCTTTTCAGTCTTATTTCACACAATTCCCTTTCATGGAATCTATTTTCTAGCTGAGTTAAATTTTGAGCTATTCCCAAGATGTATCTTCCTTTTCCTCTCTCCAAGTATTTCCTCGATATTTTCATCAAACCCAGACAGCACTCCTTCTACATTTTAGTCAATTAAAAGCCTTCTCTTCTTTAAAGACCTACTACATTGCTACTTCTTTCATGAAACCTTCTTAACTTCCAGCTAAAATTAATCTCTCCCTATTCAAACTTTCCTTGATCACTTTGGGTCTTCACAATAACCCATCTTTCTATCTATATCCTCCTCCTCCTCCTCTTTCTTCTTCCAGGTTTTCCATCTTGCCCAGGCTGAAAATGCAACAACCACTCATGGGTTGTAGCTCTAATCTCCCACAATGGTCTGCACAGGAGCTTTGATCTTCTAAGTTTCCGACCTGGGCAGGTTTGCCTCTCCTGAGGCAGCCCGGTGGCCCCTGATCCCAGGAACTCATCATATTGCTGCCAGAGTTAATGTGGACATCCAATCAACTCAGCCCAATGCACCTCAGAACTCCTGAGCTCATCTAATCCACCAGCCTTCACCTCCCAGTAGCAGGGATTAGCTGTACGTGTCACCACACCTAGCAAAGTATCCTGTACAAGATTTATACATGCCATCTCCCTCCCTCCACAGAAGGCAAGTTCCTCAAGGGCAGGATGGTGTCATCTTTGTAATTCCAGTGCTTTGCACATAGTGAATGCTTAATACATTTTAATTGAATTGGAGAGTAGATGGATGGAGAGACAAGGAAAGGAAGGCTTGTATGAACACACTACTCCTTTCCAGGCTTCAACCACTTTATCTCAGGGCTTACAGAAATCAAGGCAGGAAAAATGAGAAGGAAGGATTGAGAATCATTCATTCACTCATTCATTCATTCATTCATTCATTTATTTAACAAGAATTTATTCTTCACCTACTCTGCACCAGGCACAGTACTAGCTGCTACGAATACAAAGACTGACAAAATGAGGAGTTCCCTGCCCTCAAGTAGTTTGTATTTTATGTGGATCAGCTACAACTATGAGGAAGAAAAACCATGAAATCTCAGCCCCCAGCATGTTTGGAAAGAATACTTCTGTCCAGAATATGAGGGTCAGGAGAAGGCCATTCTCATTACAGGTACAGTTGTCCATCTTCCCTGCAAGAAGGAAAACCGGGGCAACTAGTTGGTGCAGTGGATATAGCACCGATCCTGGAGTCAGGAGGATCTGAGTTCAAATCTGGCCTCAGACACATGCTATTCACTAGTTGTGCAACCCTGGGCAAGTCACTTAACCCTGACTGCCTTGCAAAAAAAAAGGAAAACTAGAACTGGCTACGATTTGGGGCTATTGATTACTTTTTCTAATTGTAGCTCTCATTAGATGGCATCTTAAGGACTACAAACCAAACAATCATGTCTGTTGAATTGAATTGAACTGAATTGAATCAAATGCTGTCATCCTCATTTTACAGATGAGGAAAGTGAGGCCAAGAGAGGAAAAGTGATTTGCTTAAGTGGTAGTTGAGATGGAATTCAAACCCAGGGCTCCTGCCTCCAAGTTCACTTTCCATTGGGTCACATAACCATTGTTTGCATTGGGGGGAGGGGAGAAGGAAAGGATTTGGATTGGTTGGGGGCCAGTGAAGAAGCCATTGTTATAAACACTTTTTCTTCTCTCTTTTTAACCCACACTTGGAAACAATCTCTTATTTGCTTCCTAGAGGAGATTTTATCCCAGAGGAGAAGGCAGTTTAAGCCAAAAACTAGTTATTCCTTCCACATCTTGAGAGTTAGGGGCATGGTGCCCCACAATCTGGAAAATCCATGTAAAATTTTTTGGCCTTCCCTTCATGCCAAAGAAGAAGTCTGAATTATTAAAGTATTAAAAGATAAAATGTTTTTATTATGCAATACTATAATATATTTTGTGCATTTCTGAGTTTCTAAACTTTTTCTGTGCCATCTGCTGGCCTTTGAGTGTCCTCTGCCTGCAAAACTCTCCAAAAATTCCCATTGAATTTCTTCTGCCCACCCTTGATATATCAAAACCACGATGGGGAAGGGATAACTGTACTGTCATTCTTAAGATCCGATGTAATACGCATTTATTAAGTATTTACTATGTGCCAGGCACTCTGCTTGGCCCTGGGGAAGAAAAGACAACATTTAAAACTGTCCCTGCCCTTCAGGAGCTCCCATCCTACTGAGGAGAGGCAATAGGTAAACATACATGAGCATTGGATGGCTAAGGAGAAAGCACCTGAGGTGCAGGAAAGGCTTTCGTCTGCTGTTGGTGTGCAGTTGTTCATCATGCATGACTTTTCCTGACCCCATAGAGCATACCACACGAGGCCCTTCTATCTTCCACTATCTCTTTTTTTTACCTTTTATAATTAATTT
This sequence comes from Vombatus ursinus, assembly GCF_900497805.2. Taxonomy (NCBI): domain Eukaryota; kingdom Metazoa; phylum Chordata; class Mammalia; order Diprotodontia; family Vombatidae; genus Vombatus; species Vombatus ursinus. Next base: position 2,816,935 of record NW_020954579.1, on the reverse strand, counting down.
ATTTTGATTTATCAACAATTAATTCCATCCTCCACTATCTCTTGAAGTTTGTCCAAGTTCGTGTTCATTGTTTCCATGATACTGTCTATCTATCTCATCCCCTGCCATCCCCTTTTCCTTTTGCCTTCAATCTTTCCCAACATCAGGGTCTTTTCCAACGAGTCCCGTTTTCTCATTATGTGGCCAAAGTATTTAAGCTTCAGTATCTGATCTTCCAGCAAATAGCCTGAATTAATTTTTTTCAGTATTAACTGATTTGATCTCTTTACTGTCCAAGGGACTCTCAAAAGTCTTCTCCAGCATCACAATTCAGAAGTGTCCATTCTGCAACTCTCAGCTTTCCTTATAGTCCAACTCTCACAGCCACACTACTACATTGCTACTGGAAAAACCATAGCTTTGACTATATAGACCTTTGTCCACAAGGCTTCCATATGAGATGGCATATGAGCTAAGCCTCAAAGGAAGTTAGAAATCCTAAAATGTGGAGATGAGAAAGGGCGTGCTTTCCAAGTACTAGAAAACACGTAGCAAAGGCCCTGAGTTAGAGGATGGAGTACTGAATTCAGGGAACAGTAAATAGACTGGACTAAAGAATGACCAAAGAGTAGTGATGTGAAATGAATCTGAAAAGGCAAGATGAAGCCAGCCAGTGGAGGGCTTAAGACACCAAACAGGCATCTATATTTTTGACTAGAAGAAAAAGAGACCCATGGAAGTTAATTGAGCACTGTAGTGATGGGGTTAGAATTGACCTTAGAGAACATCTAATCCATCTCCCTCACTTCAAAGGTGAGAAAAATGAATCTCAAAGAGGGAAATTTGTCCCCAAGGTCACACACCTAGTGAGGAAGTCAAGTTGAAACTTAAAACCAGGTCCCCTCACTTGGTCCCTAATGCCCTTTTCATTACATTTTATTTCTATCAACTAGAGCTTGGGGTTAGGGGTGGCATAGGATACCTATGTACTCTCCTCACTTTGGCTTCCATCCCTCACAAGGGAGGAAACCTAGGGTTACCTTGGCTTTTATTAGTATATTCCTAAAGTCATTGCCAAGGTCATCTCAGCTAGGTCCCTGCCTCCAGACAAGACTGCACTCTCTACACATTCTTCTTTCCTCAGCTCTCAAGGAAAAAAAAAGAAGTGTCTATATAATCTCTTAGTCACTCCCACTCAGGGCTTACTTGACCAACCTAATGGTTTGGAAGTCCTTCCTTTCTTCTGACCTCTATCCCACCCACTGTAGCGTAGGCTTCTTTCCTCTCATCTTGTCCTCAGCAGAGATGGGGAACAGCAGGTTCAGCTCCCAGTCATCCAAGCCCTTCTGTTAGCTCACCCCCACAGCAGGCAGATTGGATGGGGGTAGGGTCTCCTGTGAGGGTTGGGACCTAAGCCTAACTCCAGAGTAGAAAGAAGAGAAGGCAGTGTGGAAGAAATAGCTCATTCCTTGCCCCTACAGACTGCGACCCACCAGCAGGACTGGGACAATGTGTCTGGGAGTTCTAGGCAAGGTTTGAAAATGGTACTCTCTTACTAATGTCAGAAGACTTTGTGCCTTCACTGTAACATATGTGGCTTGATCTACCACAAAAAGAAATATCTACTGGTCATAGAGGACAGGGATGGATTTTTTGGTGCTAAAAATATGTGCATTTATAAAGAAAACTGAAAAGCATACCTTGTTACATATACACATTGTGCCCTAGCCATCTCTCTACTATGCTTACCCCTGTTCTCCTAGTCTACTCATCAAGTAGATCCCCATTTAAACTAGAGAGGTACAGCTAGGCAATGCAGTGGATAGAGTGTTGAACTTGGAGTCAGAAAAATGCAAGTTCAAATCTGGTCTCAGACACTTACGAGCCACAGGACCTTGGGAAAGTCATTTCACTTCTCTCAGCCTCAGTTCTTCAGTTGTAAAATGGGTACAATAATAACACCCACCTCCCAGGGTTGTTGTGAGAAAAAAAATAAAATAACAAGACTTTGCAACCCTCAAAGTACTATATCAATGCTAGCTGTTATCAGCTCTTAATATAAACTATTAATTAAATCAACCAAATTAGAATCATATTCCTGGATTTGGAGATACTTTCTCTCTTCCCTCCAACCAAAGGAGAAACTACAGCTTCCCTCAGTTTACCACCCTCAAGCAATCCTTCCTTAGATCTAAACTGGACCACATTTGATATAGTGCAGGTCTATTTACTTTAGTCTAGTCTTCCATGAGTGAATAATAGCCTGTGGTTCTCTTTGGAGATTCAAGGATGATAATTTTTTAATATCCTGGCCGCACATCATCTTTATCTCAATCTCCACTCATAGTCCACATGCAGGTAAAGGAAATAGAGGTACGAAGGCTGACCAGAAACCATTTGGAGCTGTGCTAGAAAAATGTCTAAACTGTTTATACCTTTTCAAACAGCATTATCACTCAGGCATTCTTGGGACCTCCACTGAAAGGACCAAGACAGAAAGGAAGATCCTATACATACTAAGATAAATATTTTAAAGCAGTACTTTTGTGATGGCAAAAACCTGAAAACAAAGTGAGTATTCACCAATTTGGGAAAAGCTGAGAAAGGTATGGTATGTTGAGACAATGAAATATTAACACACCATTAGAAATTACAAATATCAGGGGCAGCTAGGTGGCGCAATGGATAGAGCACCAGCCCTGGATTCAGATGGACCTGAGTTCAAATCCAGCCTTAGACACATAACACTTACTATCTGTGTGACCATGGACAAGTTACTTAACCCTATTGCCTAGCCAAAAAAAAAGAAAAGAAAAGAAAAGAAATTACAAATATGAATTCAGAGAAACTTGGAAAGACTCATGAATTAATGCTGAGCAAAGTAAGTAGAACCAAGAGATCAGAATACACAGTGACCACAGTAAAGTAAAAGAAAATGATACTAAAAACACCAGAGCTCAGATCAATGCAATGACCCATCCTGACCACAGAAGACCGGTGATAAAACCTACTTCTCCCTTCTAGTTAAAGAAGTGGTGGGCTGCAAGGACTGAATGAGGCATATACTCTCAAACATGGTCAAAGTGTCCATTTGTTTTGCTTGCCTGTACTTTTTTTTGTATAGGTGAGAGCTTTGTTCACCTTTGTTCAGGGGGGAATGATTGAGAAATTAATTAGGTAATTAATTAACTGACCCAACAATATCACTACTTCTGAAGACAATTAGGGAAAAAGAAAAAGAACCTATATGTTCTAAAATGTTTATAGCAGTCCTCTTTGTGGTGGCAAAGAACTGAAAATTGCAGGTATGCCCATTAATTGGGGAATGGCTGAACAAGTTGTGATATATAATTGTGATGAAGGACTACTGTTATAAGAAATGATGAGCTCAATGATTTTAGAAAAATATGGAAAGACTTGCACAAAGTAATGAAGAGTAAAATGAGCAGAACCTAGAGAACATCGCATACAGTAATAAGCAATATTGTTTTAAGAAAGACTTTGAGCAAATAAGTTATTTTGAATATTATAAATAACCAAATTAACTATAAAGGACACATAAAGAAAGATGCTATCTGCATCCAGAGAAAGAACATAGAAATATGTATAAAATAATTTTACATATGTATGCCTATTTGGTTCTAATGATAGCCATCTCTAGGCTAAAAAAATTTTACATGATAATTTTATTATATATTTGAGACTCAAGTTGTGCATAGTAGACTTGCAGGTTCATGTGCAATCATCTTTTTATTGTACTATGTTATGGAAATGCTTGTTTTATTCCATAAATTTAAAACAAAATTTTTAAAAATGATAAAAAAAATTAAAGGAGCATTGGTAAAAATTAAAAAAAATACCTGACCAGTTCCAATTATGGTCAGAAAGTGAAAATGAGCATAGGAGCTAGGTTTATTAGAGATAAGCCTCAAAAGTCCAAATTCATGGTCTACAAAGACAGCCAAAGGAAATCAAGCAGCATAAATGAAAGTAAATCAGTCAGTAAGAAGAAAATCACACAACAAAGCTAAAAAGATAAAATGGAAGGGTAGAGGATTTTTGTTGTTGTTTTCGTTTTTAAACCCACATAGTTGAGCAGGAAAGGAACTGGGTGATAAGATTAAGAGAAATTAGACATCAAGATGAGAAGGGTATTCTAGGAGTGATACTAAATGGAATTATCTTCTCCCCTCTGAGGATCTCACCATCATGGGTTAAGGAGTTGAGTAAGACAGAAGTCGCTGTCCCTGGTTCCTGAGTCAGTCTCCCAACTTAGTTGTCCTCTTACTTCCTCTGTTCTACAAACCTATCAGTCTGACTTTGGCTGAGTCACTTCCCCTGTTTGCACCTCAGTGTTTTTCCCTCTTTTTCCTTCCTGTTTTTTCCTTCATTTTTTTCCTAACATAAGGAAATTGGATTAAATGATCTGTGAGGTCTCTTTCAGCTCTAAATTCTACCTTATTCATTGATTCCCATAAGGGAAGAGGGAGACTGGATTCAAGGGCCTCCCAGGAACTCCTTTACCAGCCCCCAGGGACCCCTCTACCCATTCATATCTGTCTAGTTGTCCACTTTGTACTAGCTCTGACTTGCAGACTTTCCCCAGCAGAGGCAAGATGAGGTAGTTGCTCACTCGTTGATCACGTGGGTGAGAAGAGGGTCAATGTGGTATATAGGAGAATGAGGACTTAATGGGGAGGCAGAAGACATGGCTGGCCTGAAAGTGTCATAAATTTAGGGCTGGAAGGCACCTTGGTAGGAGAGGGAGGGAAAGGGAAAAAAGTATTTATTAAGTGCCAGCTGTGTGCCAGACACTATGCTAAGCATTTTACAAATGCTATCTTATTTGAGCCTCACAATGACCCTGGAAAGTAGGTGCTACTATTACCCCATTTTATAGTTGAGGAAACTGAGGCAGACTTAGGTGAAGTGACTTCCCAGCATGACTCAACTAGTCAGGTCTTCCTGATTCCAGGCCCTTGGAGATTGCCCAGTCCAGTACCCTAATTTCAGAGAGAGAAAAACTGAAGCCCAGAGAGATTTGTCCAAATTCATATGGCTAAAATGAAAAACTCTACCACTACCCCCTTGGTTCAGTTTATAGTGATAAACTCCAACAAAACACTTTGCCCAATACCATGCCTGGAGGGCATTTCCTCTTCATCTCAGCCTATCAAAATCTTTTTCTTCTCTTCTCTTGGCCTGAAGAAGAATTGAGAAAATGTAGCTTGTTTTTTCCCTTTAAGAGTTGGAGGACAATGGGTATGGAATACCACCATTGTATACACTCAAAAACTAGGTTAATGTGTTGGTTGGTTGATTCTACTGAACTGCCCTTTTTTTTTTCCTTTCTTTAAAAAAAGTCTTTGTTACAAAAGATGGCTCACTGGATAGGAACAGGAAGAAGGAAATATTGGGAAATGAAGGTAATGTAAAAACAAAAAATAGCAGTATTTCCCCCCCCCAAAAAAAACCACAGAAAATCCTTTTCAAGACCCAACTCAAGTAACTACCTCCTCTGAGAAATTCTGTGGGATTCCTCTATCTAAAAGTGATCTCTTTCTCCTTGAATTTTTTCCAAGTATTTTGTCTGGTTTTTTCCTGTGACCTTTATCACAATGTACCTTGAATAGTATTTCTGCATATGTTTGTTGAATCCCTGACTCCCCCACCCCCTTTAGGATGCAAGCTCCTCAAGGGCAGGGTTTACATCATGTCATAGGATCATACACTTAGAACTAGAAGGGACCTTCTATGACATCTAATCCAGCCTCTTCATCTCACAGATGAGGAAACAGAAGCCCAGAGAGGTTAAGATCTCATAGGTGGTGAGTGATTGAGCTGGACTTTGAGTCCAGATCCTTCGACTCCAAATCCTGCCCTCTTTCTATTGTGTTCACACCCGTGGCACAATGCCTCAGGCACAAGAGGCATTCAATAATGCTGGGCTGAATTAAATGCATCAAGTAACTCACAATCAATCAGCCTTTATTAAGTGTCTACTATGTGCCAGGCACTGTGCTCGGCATTGAAGCAAGAAGCTGCTAAAGATGAATCAGAATCATACTGGTGCTTCATACTGAGATAGTAACTGGCAGACAAAATGATCTCCTGAGAGAATTTTAATCCTTCCTCTCTGAGACTCTGCTCCCTCTGACTGGCCCATAGTGGACTAGAGGCCAAGTTGGGTTTCCTCTAGTTTAAAGGCAAGCTAGTGTTGTAGCTAGGACCCGGCATGTTTGAGACTCTGGTATTTGCTTCCCATGTAACCTTGAACTTCCTTCCTCTTTGGTCCTCAGTTTTTTCATTTATAAAATGAGGGGGCTGGATTCATGAGACAATTTCCATCTGTAAATGCTGTGTTGTTGTTGTTCAGTCATGACTCTTTGTGACCCTGTGGACCATAATGCCAGTGGGGTTTTCTTGGCAAGGATACTAGAGTGGTTTGCCATTTCCTTCTCCAATGTACTTAGGCAAATAGAAGTTAAGTGACCCACGCAGAGTCACACAGATAGTAAGTGTCTGAGGCAGGATCTGAACTCAGGTCTTTCTGACTCCAGCACTCTATCCATTGTGGCACCTAGCTGCCTCCCAGGCCAACAGAAGTGACTTGCTCAAGGTCACACAACTAGTAAGTATTTAAAGCTGGATTTGAACTCTGGTTTTCAGGACTCCAGGCTCAGCACTCTATCCAATGTACCACCTAGTTGCTCTTGTAAATACTATGTTATCCTTTTACTCCAACAGAGTATACAGAGGGATTTTTCCCAGGTGATTCTAGGGATTTCAATGTCCTTTTTCTAGATGCTGTAGGAGCATAAAGAAATGTCCCAGATTATCTCTGAATCCTGACTCAGATCTGAAAGGTCTCTAACAGATTATCTCATCCAACCCCTTATTTTTCAGTGGGGGAAACTGAGACTCAGAGAGGACAAGTGAGTAGCTGACCAAAATTTAAACTCAAATCCTCTGACTGTCCCTTTTCTTTCAGCCAGAATCCAATAAGGTAGAGGGTCCTCTCAAGTTCCAGTTGCTCCAAACCCCTTTTTCCTTAAGCCAACTGAGACTTGACTTGGTAATAACAGCTGGCATTTAGAAAGTGCTTTAAGGTTTGTGAAACACTTTACAGAGGCTTACACTTTTATACTTACATAGCTAGGAAGTACCTAGAGCAGGAATTTAAGTCTAGTCTTCCTGACTGCAAGTTCAGCCTTCTATCTACCGTCCCACCTAACTACTTAATTAAAGGTAATTAAAGGAAAAACTACCTTACAAAGGAGCAAGCCAGTTGGGTCATTTAATCCAGCCTCTTACCTGGTCTCCCTTGGGCCAGTGTGGAGCCACTCCCAAGGAGGAGCAGTGGAAAGAGGGCTGGGAGGACCTGAGCTATGACCCTTGCTCCTTCTAAGACAGCTGCCAGTTAGTTGACCTCTTCGGATCTCAGTTTTCTCATCTGTTAAAAAAAAAAAAAGGTTGGGGAAGAGACAGCCATCCTGGAAAGCAATTTGGAACTATGCCCAAAAAGTGACTAAAGTGGGCATATACTCTAACCCACCTGATACCTCTACTAGACCTATAGTCCCCCATCATGAGAGCAAAGAAAGAGAAATTACCTATGTGTACAATGATATTCATAGAAGCTCTTTTTGTAGTAACCAAAAATTGGAAACTAAGGGGGTACCCACCAATTGAGGGATGGTTGAATAAATTATGGTTTAAGAATGTAGTGGGATAATATCGTGTCATAAGAAATGGTTTCAAAGAAGACTTTATGAACTGATGCAGAATGAAGTGAGCACAATCAGGAGAATAATGTATACAATAACAACTCCATTGTAAAGACAAGCAACTTTGAAAGACTCTTCTGATCATTGTATTGACCAACCATTATTCTAGAGGGTTGATGATGAAACATGCTACTCACCTCCTGCCATGGAGGAGATGGACTCAGGGTGAAAATTGAGACATATATTTTCACCACATGACCAAGGCAAACACTTATTTTGTTTGCCTATGCATATATGTTACAAGGGTTTTGCTTTTCTTTTATCATTTTTTCAATGGTGTGAGGGAGAGAGAAGAAAGAAAAAATAGATTTTTATTCGTAAAAAATAGAATATTTTTAAATGGGAAGAGGGTGCTGCAAAATTACAAAGTGCAAGTATGGCCCCAAAGAAGATACATGAAAAACATTTCTTCTCACCCCTATCCACTCCTTTTCAGAGGTGGGGGCGAGGAGTCCAGAGATGTGGAACATTGCATATGATGTCAGACCTTTTCTATGCATTGGTTGACTTTGCTTATTCTTTTTCTTCCTCATTTTTCTTAAAAAATAATTACTTGTTATATGGGATGGCTCTCTGGAAGAGGAGAGGGGAAGAGGTACAAAGAGGTAGGCAATGTAAAAACAAAAGATATAAATAAAAATTTTTAAATGGAAAGTGGACAAGGAGATCTCTAAGGTCTCCGCCAGATCTAAATCTATGTTTTGTGATCTCCCTCCCAGTTCTCTCCTCCTTTCCACCTCCACTTGTTAGAGAAGAAGGGAGGAGTCTGAAGGCAGAAGGTTTTGATTTGCTATACACCTCTTCTGGTAGACTAGGACAACGAAAGTTTAGGGTGCCTGGCGGGGGTGTCTAAAAAACACCTTGTCCCCCTTTCCCCACCAAAGCTCTTTAGCGATCTAATCCCCTGCAGGGCAGACACTTCCCTGGGGTCATAGATCCCAACTTAATGGCTGAGGGGTGAGGGGTGTAGTTCAGTGGTTGGAACAAATAATAGAGGAGAAAATATAAATGGGGGGGGCAGAAGCTTTTCAAAAACTAGTGGAACCACTCAGTAGCCTGAACTCTGAATGTTCTCTGGGAGAGAGGATAGTCCTCTTTACTCTTTGCCTAGTCTCCAGACCCTAGACCCAGCTTCCTTCTCTCTTGCCCGAGAGACGCAAGTTTCAGGAAGTCAGACTTGGCTGGCTCTTTCTGCACATCACATACCAGCTCTAGACGACTCTTGCTTGGCACCTTTCTCTTAGGCTTGTTAATGCACGGGCTGCCTGCTGGTGGGCTGGGGGTGGAGGAGAAGAAAGGGAATGAAATCACAGTTGTGATCCAACCTTTTCATAATCATACATGATTCAGAGCTGGCAGGAACCTTACAGAGCACCAGGGGTTCTTAACCTGAGGTCCATGGATAGATTTCAGGGGCTCTGAGAACTTGGATGGAGAAGAGTGACATCTTTATTTTTACTAGCCTCTAACTGAAATTTAGCATTTTCCAATAGACTATTATTTGGGGAAGGGGTCCATAGACTTCACTAGACTACTAAAAGGGTCCTGGACACAGAAAAGGTTAAGAATCCCTGAATTAACGTAACTCATTCATATGATTGAGGTAGAAACACAGATGCAGAAAAGGGAAGTGACTTGTCCAAGGTCACTTGTCTGGTAAACAATAGTTCTGTCCAACAACAGAGACCTCCACTGATCAGATAACAGTGATCAGGGTCAAGGAGATAACTTCCTCACTGGGACACCTTCCCTCAGTCTGAGGATCCAACATAGCTGTTCCCTCTTCAAAGCTGGTATGTAGGAAAGCAACAAGACAAACCTCCCTAGGGAAGACCAAGAGGTAAGATTCCTCATTTCTATCTTTATCTTTCAAGTGCTCTTGACCTTAGCTTTCTTCCTTTTGGGAAATCAAAGAAAACCATTATTTCAGTATGAGAACCATCCCCTTCTGCCATTCAGTGTTTCTACATCTAGTATATGCAAATTCAAAGCCACTCAAATCCCACCTTCTGCAGGAGGTCTTTCCCAGTCTTTTGTATTCCCCCTGAGATTACCATCAGTTTGCACTGAATTTATTTTATATGTAACTAGTTATTTGTATTTTGTCATCCCCTCTCCCCATTAGAATGTCAGCTCCTTGAGGGCAAGGACTATATCTTTGCCATTCTTTGTATCCCCAGCACTTTGGACAGTGCTTGGTACACAGTAAGCATTTAATGTTTGGTGCCAGACTGACTAGCTATAGAATGTCAGATATAGAAGAGATTTTAGCATTCATCTAGTCCAGATTTATCTGTAGACTCCAGGTTATTACCCCTGGTCTAATCTGACCACCCCCTCATTTTACAAGTGACAAAACTGAGAGTCAGGGGGTATATGTGATTATTTCAAGGTTTACAAAGAGAGCTAACAGACTGAAATCTAGGTCTCTAGACCAGAGGTCTAAGAGTCCTTACACTGTAATAAGCAAACATGGGTGGGCAAGGCACTGTGCCCCAAAATTAGATACCTCAAGGACCAGAGGGAACCTAGGAAAATCACCCATTGACAAAAATTGATTCTAGCTGTGCAATGGAGAAAGAAATCTCTCTGCTTCCATCCAATCCCCAGGGTAGTATAGCCCAAAGCCTTGATGGGTGGGAGGAGGCAGGGAGTGGTTCCTGTCCCTCAGGCCCTTAGGATCTTTCCAGTCTTGGGGTTTTCTGGAGTGAGATGATGGAAAAGAGGGAATAGTAGACTCTAGGAACTGGTGCATGGGGAGAGGAAGGGGGGTTGGGTAAGAGGAGTCAGAGAGATATGCAGGGGGGAGGGAACCGAGACTAGAGGCAGTCGGCGATAATAAATCTGCTCTGATGATGGAGACCAGGGAAATAATTGGAGTCTATGAAGCAGAGGAGAGACATTACAATGTCAGGGCAAGGTGCCCACTGTGGTCCTAGAGAAATGGAGGCTGGGTCAGTGAGGAGAGGAACATAATAACTGGCTACCCCATCACACACACACACACACACACACACACACACACACACACACACACACCATCACTAACTGCTCAGCATGCCCCCTTCCGCTTGGCTGAGCATAGCCACGGCACCTGCCAGACCATAATAGTCTGTATCAATCCGACTCCTTCCGCTACTCGCCCCCCACTTGACTGCTCCACCTCCCAGACAGTCCTAGAAAGCAAGGACCAATCTCAGATGAAGGAAGACGGGCTGAGAGGAGGGAAGACAGAAGCAACTGAGAGAAAGGAGCCTGATGGAAAGATGGCAAGATTGATGGACAGAGAAAAGGGGACAGTGAGGAATCAAGAGAAGTTGAAAGGATTGTGATAGACAGGAGCAAAAAGGAGATGCTTAAGGAACACCAAGAGGGGAAGGAAGATATGGAGACTGAGGGAGACTGAAGGACAGAGAGGGGCTTATTGGGCAACAGAGAAAGGGGAGACAGAAAAGAGGAAGCTAAGGGATGGACTAAGAATAATAGAAAGAGATGGTAAAGGGATGGTAAGAGAGACACAGAGAAAGGTGTCAGAGAGGGGCGTGAAAGGAAAGGGAAATGGGGAATAGAGAAAGAGAGAAAGACACTGAGGGACAGAGAAAAAGGAAGCCTGAGGAAAACCAAGGAAGAAACTGATGGACAGATGATGAAACTAATGGACAGAGAGGAAGAGGCAGAGGGGCTGGTAAGAGTCAGAGACACAGAAAAAGGTGCTGGAAGGAAATGGGAGGGAAAGAATAGGGAACAGAGAAACAGAAAAATCAGGAGACTTGAGGGGCAGAGGAGAAGCTGACGGTCAAGAGAGGAGTCTGAGGAACAGATGTCAAAAGTAGTGGACAGAGAGGAGGAGAAGAAAATAGAAAGATGGTAAGACATGAACACAGAAAGAATTGTAGGGGAAGAGGCAGGGGAGGGGGGAGAGACTGGGGAATGGAGCAGAGAAAATGAACAAAGAATCAAGACTGAAGGTCAGAAGAAGGAGAGAGATTGAGTAACAGAGAGACTGAGGGACAGGGTAGCAGAGAGATGAAGACACAGGAGCATTTAAGCACAAAGATAGAGCAGATATAGAGCAAGAAATCCACCTTCCCAAAGCCACTCAGACGAATGATAAAGCCGAATATAGAACTCATCAGTGAGGGGTGCGGTATGGGGGGAAGATGAGGGGACATGGGCAGGTGGGGAGACAGCAGCAAGCCTGATGCCCCTTGGCCCAATCCCACTCACCCAGCTCCTCTAGGGGCACTCAGGAAATTTGCCCTTCCTCCCAATTTGGCTTTGTTGTTTCCCAGACAAATCCAAAGCCGTCATCTCCCAGCTTGTCATAGCCAGGGAATGAAAGAAGGAAAAGCCTGAGCTGCCCTCAAATCTGCTGATGGCCAGATTTTTTTATTATCCTCACACAGACCCAGGGAAGCACATGAATAATTTTTAAACTGCCATTTGAATGGCTCATTGAAAACTCTGCACCTACACTCTGAGCCATTCTAGAATGCGAGTTGGAAGAAATGCTTGCTTGGAAAGGACTTGACTCCTTTCCTTGCCTGAGTGGCCTAAGACACAACTAGACTGATGCTGCTCCCTTCTTCCCCACCAGAGCCCAGGAGTACATCAAAGTGATGAGGCTCGGATGTTCAAGTTGGCTCAGCCACTTAGTGGCTGGGCCAGCTGGAGCAAGCGGCTATCCCTCTCTGTGCCTCTGAAACAGGAAAGAAGGGAAAGCAATTCTTACCCTTCCCCCCCCAAAAAAAGAAGTATTCAGTGTTCCTAGAAAGAGCTATGACAGAGTATTTGTGGAGGGGCACTAGATCTGTTATCTGACTCCCCAGTTCCCCCAGTATGAATCATCTACCCTGAACTGCTTACTGATTCCTCTTCCTTTCAAGAGCCCCCTTAAATGCAGACACACCCATCTTCATCGTCTCTCCCCAACATTGACTCATAAATCCCAGGCATTTCTAGGAACTCTGAGCCCATTGGTTGTTTGCTGCATTAGATAGGGCATGAGAGGGATGCTCTGTTCATTCCATGCCCCTGACTCTCTCCCAAGGGGGCTAAGCATGAACCCCTCTCCCCAGAGCTCCCCTTGCTCACATCTTCTCAGCCCCTTGCCCAGGACCAATCCTACCCCGAACCAAAAAAGGGTCCCCAATCACCCTTCTTCTTTCTTGCAACTGTACTACCAAGCAGAACAGGAACAATAAATACCATGGCTGGCATTGGGCAGATGGCAGTCCTGACACCCGACCCCAGCTCTGACCACATGATTCTGATGGATGCCCACAGCCAAAATCACTCTAATTAAACCCTTTACCTAGGTCAGGTTCAGTCATCTATAGGGCCTACATCCTAGGAATCAAAGGATGTTATAACCCTCTTTGCTCCCCAAACCTCCCCTCCATGCACACATAAACACAGTCAGCTTGGCAAAAATATTCAGTGGGACAGGGGGAAAGGAGATAGCTCATCAAAAGAGGGGCACTCCAAAACATCAGGGTTTCCCAAAAGACACTGTCTCTCAAATATAAACACTCACCTTCTTGCCTTTCACACCACTGCCTGAATAACACATATGCCCCCTCCAGGACGCCAGAGGCCAGAACCAGATTGGGGGGAAATGTTCCCTCAACCCCCACCCCATATTGAGAGCACCAAAGAGAACCAGACCTTTGTGGGGAGAGGACGGAAGGAGTACAGCTTGGGGGGGCAGCTGGACAAAGACCCTCTTGTCCCAGAGCCATTGGTGGCAAACAGCCAGGGTGGAGACTTTGGCACCATGGTGCCAACTATGCCTGAATGCCAGAGGAGTACGGGATGGAGAGGAGCTGGAGAGAGGGGGATGAGGTTATTCTTGGAACCCACAGAGATACCCCCTTCCAAACAAGGCAACAAAACCCACCATACCAACTCTGTGAGCCATTATCACTGAAATGATCTCCAAGCGCTTAACAAATGTAAACAAGCCTAATTTCACTCACACAACTGCGCACAACAGCCGCTCAGGGAATTACAGCTGATAATAACAGCAATAGTTTTAACATTTTACATTTATATTGTGAAAGCTACTATTGCACTCCCAGTTTCCCTGGGGTTTGCAGAAGTGATGAGGGGGAAACTGAGGTACAAAGGATAGCAAAGTCCAAGGTCACTCAGCCAAGCTCCTCTGGGACTGAACCCCTGAGTTCTGGCTTTTTCTCCCTCCTCCAATGCTCCCAATTGTCTCTGAAGAGAATACTTCTACTTATAACCATCATCACTGCCCCCCACATACATACACACATGCATACACTCACCATACCCCTTGCTCCCTTAGGTGAGACACCTAAGCTGGGGTCAGGGAGAGGCACTTAGCTCAAGGGAATCATTCTCTCCCTCCCCAAGTTGGGCAGAAGACTGCAGGGCCAGCTTGGGACTACTAGAACCCAGGCAAAGCCCAGTGGAAAAGGTTACTCTCTTCCAGCTCCAGGTAAGCTATATCATCTCAGGTGAAATACACCTGGCCAAGTCTCCCCTCCCCACATACATACCCATTCCTCTCACCTTGTTCCCCTCGGCCCCCCGGTTCCCTCTGTCCTGCCTCCTCTCTGGGTGGCCGGTGGCTGCCCTCCACTGTTCTCTCCCACCATGCCAGGGCGAAACGCCGGAGACAGTGCCAAGGCTGCATGGGGAAGGCTGGGGAGGGGGAGGTGTGGAGAGGTGTGGGGCAGATTGCCCAGCCAGCACACACACACACTGGTATGCAGGCACCCAGGCACCAGGACACCACAGCCCTGACTGCTGAGCTTCCTGGCTGCCCACCTGATCCCCACCGCCTCCACCAGCATCTTGCTCCCCCACCCAACAGGAGCCTAGAGCTGGTGAGCCTCTGACGTATTATAAATGGGGGGAGCAAATCTAGCTCCTTTCTCCTCCCTAACCCCACCCCGAGCAACTCCTACCTGCAGTATCCAGCCACCAGTTTATCCTAGACCCCTTGCCCAACCAGAGTCTGGCCTGTCTGGTGTACCTTCTTGCCCTTTACCTGTCTATGATCTCAGTGGGGGTGGGAGTTGGGGAGGTGGAGAATAAGAACAGACTCCATGACCCTACCATTCCATCCCTCCTTTTTCTCTAGACTCTCTCCCTCTGTGCTAAGTGGAGAGACTATCAGCATGCTTCAGTCCCTGGGCTCTTCCTGATGCTGCTATGGCTGCTGGAGTTCACTCTCTGGGACAGAGGTCCCAGGGTGGCTTTCTCTCCCTGGGGGCAAACCAGGCCCTATATCCTGGCAACATAAGCTACAGAGGTAAAACATACCCCCTTCTTCCCCGGGGTTGGAGAAGGAGGCCACTGGCCCCTTTAACAGCCTCCCTACCCTTCTTACCACTTTAGCAATAGTGAAATCTTGTTTGAGGGGTTTTTGCATCAGCCTTCACCCTCAATCGCCCCTACCGCATCTCTCCTTCCTGCTACACCTGCCCTCACTTAACTCCCCCTACTGTCCTCTGCCTCTCCATCACCTCTCAAGGCTTTTCCCCTCCCCCTTTCTCTCATCCCCATCTCCACCCTACATCTTCAACACCACCTCTCCTTCAGAGCCCCCCTTACTCTGCCCCCACACCCCTTTTTAAGGCACACGCCCTTTTTTTAGACAGCCAGGCCAGCGTCTTCCCTCCCCACCCCACCCCCCACCCCAAGCACATCTATCTCTCCATTCTCTGGCCCTCTCCACTCTGTCTCTTGACTCCTCCAGCTCCCGGGTCTCCTGAATCTCCAGAACCCCCCCTCCCCCATCTTTGATTCAACCACTCCAGTCCTCAGCTCCCCATCTCGGGTCCCTGCATCCACATCCATACACACCTGCACCCCCAGCATCCATAGCCCCGGCCTCCTGGCGCCCCCCACCCAGCCGCCTCCCCCACCCCCGGCCAAGGGGAAAACACACAAAGAAAACAGAAATACCTTCCACTTAAGCATGGAGGCACATTAGGAAGGAGAGAGACATGGACATGCCTTGGGACGGAGCGTTCCCCATCGGACGTGGGGGGGCGCGGGGGCGGGGGCCCCGGGCGGGCCTGCCTGCCTGCCTGCCTGGCGTTCGCTCGCTCTCTCGCCGGCTCCTCTCTCTGCCCCAGCCCCGGGGCGCGGTGCCAAGCAGGAGGCGCGGGGCGCTGGGCTCACTCGGGGCGCGGGGGGGCTCGGGCCCCGCCGGGGTGGATGGAGCTGGGAGGGAGCCGCGGCCGGGTGTGTGAGAGCGCGCGCGCGCGCGGGTGTGTCACCGCGAGTGTGTGTGTATGTGTGTATGTGTGTGTGTGTGTGTGTGTGTGTGCGCGCGCGCGCGCGCAATTGTGTATGTGCGCGCTTGTGTGTGTGTGCGTTTGTGTGCCTGTATGTGCGCGCGGGCGGGTGTGCTACGGTGTGTGAGTGTGTGTGGAAGAGAGAGCGCGTCCTCGCGCGATGCTCTGAGTGCGCGCCTGTGGCTGGGACTTACAAAGGGACCAATGGGTGGGGGCACATCCACATCAGTTCTGTCCTTTCCTCTTGCTCTCCTTTACCTCCCCTTTCTCAGTCTGGAGTGTCTGTCTTTCTAGGTGTCAGTCTTCTTTTCTCTGGGTATCCGTCCCCCACCCCCAACCTTGTCTTATTCGGCACTAGGTGACCTGAGGTACTAAGGAGACGCGGGGGCGGGGGGGGGGAGAGATGCCCGCAGGGAGAGCTTCTCTCGATCCTTCCTTCCAGTCCCCTCCAAAAGGCTTTCGTGGCCCAAAGGGGGTTGACCTCCCTTGTGGGTCCATCCAACCGAGAGTTGGAATGACAGCAGACTCCAGGGGGTCTCTAATCAGCAGCCCCTGCTGCGTATGATACATAGGTTTGGAGGGGGTGCAGGTCCAGTACTCGGGAACCCCCAATCCGCCTGGATCTCCAGACTCCCCCCCATTTGATCCTAACACTTCAGTCCTCAGCGGACCTGTGACCAGAGGAGGAGAGAGCGGATGAGGGGGACAACGAGATTGTTGGGGCTGATTTTGAACCAAGGTGACCCTAAAATGTAGGAAATTAAAGAGAGTCGGATTAAACAAGGTGGGAAAAGCGCCTCCTCTCTCTTCCCACGACTCCTTCACCTCCCAGTCTGAGGTATACTGTGACTAGTCCAAGTCAGATCCCCGAAGCCCCTCCTTTGGAGTAGGGCTCCTGCTCCCCTATAGAGGATCCTCAGTGCCCCCTGCTGACGATTCGGGTCGCCCCTACTTCTCAGTCTTCCTCCAGTTCTTAAAGACTTCCGCTGTCTAACATAAGGACTCGGGGAAGAAGGTTTTTGAGAGAGGGCAAAATCCTATTGCAATGCTGTGAACACTTGCTTCACCCCAATCGACGTCCTTCCACCCAAATCTTCCTCCCCTCCGTCTGTAGGTTCCCCCACCATTTTCCAGCCCCTCCACAGATGCCCCCCATTCTTAACCTTCCTCCCAGTCTGTAGCCTACCTGTACCTTTCAGCTTCCTTCTCCCGTTTAGCTCCAGGTCCCTGAACCTAGCCAACCCCCACCCCCACCCCCGCCCCAAGAGATCTCTCTCCCTCGTCCGCCTCCTTACAATCCCTCTTCCACGTAGTTTCTCTATATGAAGGAGAAAGAGAGAGAGAGAGAGAGAGAGAGAGAGAGAGAGAGAGAGAGAGAGAAAGAGAGATTAACTGGGGGCCCCCAATGCCCTTGCCAACTCCTCCCCCATCATCATTGAAGATTAGTAGGAGTGGGGCCATAATTCCTGCCCTGGGCTATAGTGCTCGCTGGTTACTCGATTAAAGGATTGTGGACCGGAAAAGGGGGAGGTTGGGACAGAAGACCCCACCCCAAGCCCAGCCCACCTCTAGTTGCCCAACTGAAAAACCGGTTTCTCCACTTCCCAGTCTACCTAGTTCCCAGGCTCGCTGCGGCTCTCCCAAGTTTCTGTGTAGCCCCAAGCCTAGCTCAGCCCTCTCCCAGACCAGAATGGTCCTCTTGCCCACCTCTCCTGATGCATAGATAGGTAGTGTGCTTCAGCTGCAAAAGCAAACATCTGAATGGAAGGAAGGTGGTGTGGAGAAAGTGGAGAGGGAAAGGGAAAATGAAAGAAAAAGCAGGCAAGAGGCTTGGGACATGCTGAGCATACAAGCTCCTTCAACTTCTCCCGCTCTCTGGCCAGGAGCCTTCCTGCTAAAAGAATATGTGTGGGGGTGGGGCTGGGAGTGGGGAGAAGTTGGGTCTGATTTTTTTTTTTTTTAGCAGAGAAACAGGTCCACATCCATATGCCAGTCTGGTTGCTAGCCACAGGGGATAGAAGTTCAGGGAAAGTGAGGGAATCTTAGGGCACAGAAAGACATACAGGAGACACCTTTTAGGGACAGTTAGGTGGCACAGTGGATAGACCACCGACCCTGGAGTCAGGAGGACCTGAGGTAAAATCTGGCCTCAGACACATGATACTCACTAGCCGGGTCACCCCGCCCAGGGCAGGTTATCAGTTCAGAGCTGGGAAACAGAAATCATTAGTATTTTGAGGTGGCCAGGTATGGTTGTACATCCCTGTAATCCCTACAGGAAGCTGAGACTGGTAGATCAGTTCTACAGTTCTAAACTGTGATAGATTTAAAGCTGATCCGGTTTCCTGCACTAAAGTTTTGCACCAAAATGGTGGAGCTTTTCCTAGCCAATCAGCAGTAAAGTAAGGCCCAGGAGTGACTGCTGCACCTCCAGCCTGGGTGAGCTGGTCGAGCCAGTCTCAAAAATCAAGCAAACAGAAATAACAATAATTGGGAGCATAGTAGATAAAACACTGGAGTTGGAGTCAGGTGGAGCTGATTTCAAATCTTTCCTCAGATATTTACTAACCAAGTGTCTCTAAAAGGGACACATTATTCTATTTTCTTTTTTAGGGCCTATAGATGAGCTAAGATCAGATTCAGTTGATTTTTTTTTTAAATACACAATAGCATAAATAAACCTTTGAATGTCAGAGGACTTTTATGTCTGTGGTCTCAGCCTTATTTTATCCTCTCTAGAGTAGGAGGATCAGCTATTCAGATGACCACCACACCATTTCTCTCTTTGAAAGAGGTGGGAGAGGTTGGAGAAGGACAAAATCTTCCTCTTGTTTTGTTGATGAGGCAATCAGGGTTAAGTGACTTGCGCAGGATCACACAGTTAAGTAAGTGTCAAGTGTTTGAGGCTGGATTTGAACTCAGGTCCTCCTGACTCCAAGGCCATAGCTTTATCCACTGTGCCACCTAGCTGCCCCTCAAAATCTTCCTCTTGGCTCTAGAGAAACTGTCCTAAAAGAAGAAAATTCCCGAAGGGTTAATGTCCCTCTCATGTTCTGATGCCAAAGTCACAGGATCACAGATTCAGAACTGTTTAAGCCTTTAGAGGCAATCTAGTCCAACCTACCTATTTTGTAGATGAGGAAACTGGAGTCCAAAAAGTTTAAATCATATAGAATGACCCTCCCCTTAGTCTTTACAGGTAGAATGTCTATTTCACCCAAACCACCAGCAGTTTGCTCAGTTATCCGGGCAACAAAGGTATTGTCCACTCCTGGCAAAGGATATTTTTTTTCTCCTAGAAGTTGGCATGGTGCCTGGAAACAGCCAATGCACCAGCTGTGTCCACCTTAGATGCCTCAGGCTTCAACTCCTTCCTCTCCAACAGGTAGCTTAAGTATCACATCTCTTATCTATTTCTTTGTCACTGTCCATGTCAAAAGGGAGAGAGGTGGCAAGTATCTGAGAGTAGGAGAAGGAAGATGAAGAAGAATATTAACCAGCTCACCAATTCCTCCAAGAAGCAGTGAAACCTCCCAAACCCATATGCAGCAATGCAGTTTCCATATTGTCTTTTCTCAGCACCCCATGGGAGAGAGCCAGGCAGCTCACCAGCTGGCTGCTTCTAGATTTTGTGTGGGGAGGCAGGGTAGCGTTCATCATGAACTGTGAAAGCCACAGGATCTCAGGGAAAAAGGGATGTGTGAGACTTGCCCTCTTTATACCCCAGGCACCTGCCAGGATTCAGGTGTTGAACCTGGGAAGACGTCTGGACAGCAGCATGTGAGTTCCTGATGCCTGGGGAAGACAGAAGGGATTCAATTTGATCTCTAGAGGAAGAAATTTAATAGGAAAGTTGATGGTCATCATGATCAAGTTTGCCCCTGCCCACAGGTCTCCAGACCACATAGAACCCCTTCCTTCTCATAGATTTTCAGCACTGTGCCCTGGGAGATCCAATCTGATTCTAGTAGGATCATAGTTGGAAAAGACCTGAGAGAGTTTAACTTTTCTCATTTCACTTATAAGGAAACCGGGGCTGGAGAAATTAAGTAACTTGCCTTACAGACAGTAAGGATGGATCACAGCCAGGGCCTCTGACTCCAGATTCAGTACACTTTCCATACTATCTCTCATTGTACCAAAAACTCCATGTGCCTTACTCTCAGCCTTGGACTTGCCCAGAATGTAAAGGTATCCAATAGGATGCAGCCCTTTTTAGCTTTTGTTTGGGGATGGGGAGAGAGTAGCAGTGGCCTGGGACCAAGAGATTTGTTTTCAGCTGAGGAAAGGAGAGAAGAAAAAGGGGAAAGCAGGAACAGATCACCAAACGCTTCTGCCCTGAGCTGGGTCAAGCTGAAGTCTGGGACTTCTTGACCCCAACCCAGTCTCCTAAGCTCCATTGGACAGCTCCTTCCTCATAACCAGTCCCACCTCTGGCTTCTGGTGAGCTGACTGTAGCCTTGCTGTGGATTTCAATAGAGTCCTCTCCTCTCACTCCCACCTCATTCCCTCTGGTCCCCCCATGAAAGTGCTCATTAACATAATTAGTACTAATGATACTCAATAATTGATGTTCCTGATTAGCACATCAAACCAGCTTTTAAAAGAATGAAGAACAGAAGCCTTATGGGCAGTTGGCATAGGGAGACTCGGTCACCTTTGGAGAGACTCCGTTTCTGTGCCATCTTATGAGAAGGGCTTCAGACTGAAAGATTCTACAGAGAGATCCCTGCCCCCACCAGCCTGGGAGCTCCCTGAGGGCAGGACCTGTAGTTCCTCAGTCAAGTAAGAAACTCTTAAAGATATCGTATAAAGCTAGAAAAAAATAATAACAAAATTCATCTGGAAGAACAAAAGGTCCACAATATAAAAGGAATTAATGAAAAGAAGTGCAAGGGAAGGTGGCCTAGCCATACCAAATCTTAAATTGTATTATAAAGCAGCAATCATCAAAACCACTTGGTACTGGCTAAGAAATGGAGTGGTGGATCAGTGGAATAGGTTAGGTATGCAAGTCACAAGGGTCAATGGCTATAGTAATCTATGTTTGATAAATACAAAGACTCCAGTTTCTGGGATAAGAACTCATTATTTAACAAAAACTGCTAGGAAAACTGGAAAATAGTATGGCAGAAACTAGGCATAGACCAATATCTTACACCCTATACCAAGATAAAGTCAAAATGGGTTCATGATTTAGATATAAAGGTTGATACTATAAGCAAACTAAGAGAGCAAGGAATAGCTGACCTGTCAGGGGCAGCTAGGTGTAGCAGTGGACAGAGCTCTAGCCTTGGAGTCAGGAGTTCAAATCTGGGCTCAGACACTTGACACTTATTAGCTGTGTGACCCTGAGCAAGTCATTTAACCCCAATTGCCTCACCAAAAAAAAAAAATAGTTTACCTGTCAGATCTATGGAGAAGGGAAGAATTTATGACCAAATAAGAGAAAGAGAATATTATGAAATGCAAAATGAATGATTTTGATTACATTAAACTGAAAAGTTTTTGCACAAAACCAATGCAACCAAGATTAGAAGGGAAGCAGAAAGCTGGGAAACAATTTTTACAGCTAGTGTCTCTGATAAAGACCTCATTTCTAAAATATATAGAGAACTGAATCAAATTTATAAGAATATAAGTCATTCCCCAACTGATAAATGGTCAAAAAATATGAACAGGCAGTTTCCAGATGAAGAAATTAAGACTATCTATAGTCATATGAAAAAATGCTCTAAATCACTATTGATTAGAGAAATGCAAATCAAAACAACTTTGAGGTACCACATCACACCTATCAGATTGGCTAACATGACAAAACAGGAAAATGATCAATGTTGGAGAACATGTGGGAAAATTGGAACACTAATGCATTGTTGGTGGAGTTGTGAACTGATCCAATCATTCTGGAGAGCAATTTGGAACTATGTCCCAAATGCTATAAAACTGTGCATACCCTTTGACCCAGCAATACCACTTCTAGGTCTGTATCCCCAAAAAATCATAAAAATGGGAAAAGGACCCACATGTACACAAATATTTATAGCAGCTCTTTTTGTAGTGACCAAGAATTAGAAATTGAGGGGATGCCCATCATTTGGGGAATGGCTGAACAAGTTGTGGCATATGAATGCAATGGAATACTATTATGCTATAAGAAATGATGAGCGGAGCAGCTAGGTGGTGCAATGGACAGAGCACTGGCCCCGAAGTCAGTAGGACCTGAGTTCAAATCCAGCCTCAAACAAAACACTTGACACCAGCTGTGTGACCCCGGGCAAGTCACTTAACCCCAATTACCTAAAAAAAAGAAAAAAGCATACCATTTGCTCTCTTTTTTGTTGTTGTTTTATTTTGTTTTTTCTTTCTCATCGTTCCTCCCATTCCTTCTAATACTTCTTTACAGCATGACTACTGTGAAAATATGTTTAATATGAATGTATATGTAGAGCCTATATCAGATTGCACACTGTCTTGGGAAGGGGAGTTGGGAGGGAGGGAGAGAAAATTTAAAACTCAAAAGCTTACAGAAATGAATGTTGAAAACTAAAAATAAATAAATGAATTTTTAAAAAAATTTTTTAAATAAAGATAAAAACAAACAGTATTGCAACCTATAAAAAAGATAAAACTCAAAATGAAACTGAAATAAAGTCAGTTATAACCTTTCCAAAAAAGAAACTCTTAAAGAATAAATATTTTCTAGATCCCTTTCCCCCTCACTGCCCTTTGCTCTCCCTCTCACTACCCTTTGCCCTCCACCTCTGCCCTGCCCCATACCCAACACTGGGCTTTGTCCATAGCAAATGCTCAATGGTATAGAACAATTCCCTTCTCACTCTAAATTCCACTAAAATTCTCTGCCAAAGGTCCCCCAAAAATGTTAACCCTCAAAGCTCTCTCTCTCCACCACCAACTCTTCCAAGGGAGCAGCATAATATTCTGCAAAGAGCACCTCCATTTGGAATCATAAGATATGTGAGATCCAATTCTGGCACTTGCACTTACTAGCTGTGTGGTAGGGTTAGAAACTAGATTTGTGATTTCATTGGTGTAAGGGAATGCCCTACACCAATGAGGAGCTTTCTTTACCAACCCAAGTCTGCACCTTCTGCTTAGCTTATAGTTTAAGAGTTGCCTGGAGCACTGAGAAGTGACTTGCCCAGAGTTACATGGCCATTTTGTGTCAAACATGGGATTTGAACCCAAGTCTTCCTGGCTCCAAGGCCAACTCAGTATACCACGGTGCCTCTCTTATTCCTTGTGTGGCTTTAGATCAGAGGTTCTTAATCTTTTTTTGTATCATGGACTCCTTTGGCAATTCAGTGAAGTCTGTGAACCGCTTTTCAGAATAATATTCTGAAATAATTGAAGGTCATGCTAAATTTCAGTTAGAGGTTAATGAAAAATAAAAATGTAATTAAAAAAACCCTAAGTTCATGAATCCCCTAAAATCCATCCATGAGTCTATGAACCCTAGGTTAAATACTCCTCACTTGGATAAATCACCTACCTTACCTGGACCTCAATTCTCCTATCTAAAAATTAAGATTAGACTTTAAGATTCTTGCCAGTTCTGCCAGTTTTTCCTTCCATCCTCTCTATTCTCTGCCATTTTAGTGACAGGGACAGATCTTGTCCTTAAGAGAAGGGAATAGAGTCTTAGGGAAAGGCCCATTAAGAGAATTCATCTCAATGTCAGACCTTCCTTAGAAATTTGCCAAAGGGGAGAAGAATCTTGAAACAACAGTTATCTTGTAAACATATAATTTTCCTCCCCCTTCCACCCCACTTTGTCCTCAACCTACCACCTTCCCCTCCTTTCTATCTCTGAGGCACAATAGATTAAATAGAGCCAGAACAAATCTCAGTGAGGAGAACTGGGGATAAGTGCTCTAGTCCAACAGACAGAAAAGAAAAGGAGATAGACAGCAGAAAGAAGGAGAGAGCAGAAAAGGGGGAAAGAAGAAGGAGAAAGGAAATGTCAGGAAAAAGAACAGAAAAGGAGATGGAAGAGAAAAGAGAGAGTGTAGAAAAGGGAATGGGGCAGTAAAAGAGGAAAAAGGAAGAGGGAGAAAAGAAAAAGAAAAGGAGAAAGGGGAGGTAGCCAAGAATCTTGTCTGGAGGAGAAAAGGAAAGGGGGAAAGAAGGAAAGGAAAAAGAGAGATATTAAGGAAAAGGGAAAAGGAAAATTAGCTTTGCCCCCCAAATTGAGAAGTGGGAATTGAGAGCTTGGACAGACAGCGGAGGTGGGGGTAAGAGGAAGGGACTTGAGAGATTATTATCACATAGACCCTGGTTCAGTATGTCCAAAATACTCCCATTTTCAATTCAGCTAGTGGTTTTCAAACTTTTTTGGTTTCAGGGTCCCTTTACACTCTTAGAAATCATTGAGGACACTGCCCCTTCCCCAAAGAGCTTTTGTTTGTGTGGGTTATATCCATCACTATTTACTTCATTAGAAATTAAAATGTCTTAGTAAGATTATGAAAAATAGCTTTGACCTCATGGATCCCCTGAAAGAGCCTTAAAGATCCCCAAGGGGCCCCAGACCACACTTTGAGAACCACTGGTCTAAACTGCACTTTGCTCTGATGTTGCTGATGTTCTCTGTCTGCTTTAGCAACTCTTTCAGAACCATATACTTGTCCATGTAGATTGTCTGTAGATTTCTATGATGTTTCCGGTAACTGGGGAAGCTACCACTGTTAAGTTCTGCCATGCTTTGGGTTTCATCCCTTAACAACAGAATGCTTTAGGATGAGATTTGTCTGTCAGCTCCATGCTAGTATCACTTGGAGCAAGTACTTTCAAAAATCATCTTAAAGGGGAAAAAAATATCTTAAAGGTAGAAGGGACCTCCAGGGTTATCTAATCCAACCTCCCAATCCAAACAAGGGACCCCCTCTTCAAAGTCCCTAACAGAGGGGTCACAGATCAAAGTAGTTTAGCCCATATTTGAACAGCACTAATGCTCAAGGTGGTGTTGCAGCAGATAGAGCACTGGGCTTGGAATTAGGAAGATCATCTTCATGAGTTCAAATCTGGCCTCAAACACTTACCAGCTGTGTGACCCTGAGCAAGTCACTTAACCTTGTTTGCCTCAGTTTCCTCATCTGTGAAATGAACTGAAAAGGGAAGGAAATGACAAATAACTCCAATATTTTTGCCAAGAAAACCTCAAATGGGGTCACAGAGAATCGGACAGGACTGAAACAACTGAACAACAACAACAGTGCTTAAGGAGTATTTAAATTAGGCCCAAATCTGGCACGGATAACTTCACACCATTGCTTGTGCTTGTCTTTTTTCCAGGTTTTTTCCTTAACAAGGAAGGAAACTAAACACAATTCTGTCTTTTCTGTCATCTGTTAACATTACACCAACGATCACTTCCAAACAACAGGGACTAGGTCCTTCTTTGCTCTTCTTATATTGAATATAGCTTCAAAAACTTTTCCTTTTCACTCTATTTTTAAACATTTTCCCACAAGCTTCCATCCTTTGTGAGCATTAGTCTTCCTGATGCTGATTACTACAAGCTAAGAGCAATCAATAGATTTGAAGTCAGATTTGGGTTCAAATTCTATTTACTATCTATGTGATCTTGATCAAATCTATCCCTCATCTGTTAGAGAGGGTTCCCCACCCCTGTACTAGAAGGTCTCTTTAGGTCCTTAAATTTCATGATCCTCTGATCTCAATCTTTTGTATTGAATTTCATGGCCTCTCCTATGTTTTGTCAATGTCCTACAACTCAACTCAAGTGGAAAGGGGAGGGGGAGGGGAAAAACATTTATTATGCACCTACTCTGTGCTTGGCACTGCGCTTAGTGCTTTACAAGTATTGCCTCATTTGATCCTCACACTTAGAAGGTAGATGCTATTATTATCTCCATTTGACAGCTAAGGAAACTGAGGCAGAGTTATATGACTTGGCAAGGTCACATAGCCAGTATCTAAGTCCAGATTTTAATTCATGTCTTCCTGACTCCAGGCCCAGTGCTCTATCCATTGTGTCATTTAGCTGCCTCAATTCAATTCTACTCAACAAATCTTTAATTAAGCACCTACCATGGACAAACCACCAAACTAGGTTGGAAATTTACAGATAAGACTCTTATCTCCACCCTCAATCTAGCACGAGAGATGAGTATTTTGGTTATGCAAAACAGAATTGATAAGTATATTGGAGAAGAATAAACCAGATGGTGATGTGGTACAGTGGAAAGCATATAAGATTTGGAGTCAGAGGAACTGGGTGCAAATCCCAAGCCTGCCACTTAATATCGGTGTGACCTTGGATTTGACCTCTCTGGGCCTCAGTTTCCTGAAGTATAAAAAGAAAAATCTACTTTAAATGTCAATCATAGGGGCAGCTAGGTGGTGTAGTGGATGGAGCACCAACCCTCAAGTCAGGAGGACCTGAGTTCAAATCCGGCCTCAGACCAAACACTTGACACTTATTAGCTGTGTGACCCTGGGCAAGTCACTTAACCCCAATTGCCTAAAGAAAGAAAAAGAAAGGGTTAGACTAGATGGCCTTTAAGAGCCCTCTGAGATCCAAATATATTACTCTGATTAAGAAAGAAAAGATCTTTTAAACTGGAGGAGATAACAGAAGAAATGACATTTGGGTGTGATTTAGAAGGATGAATATTATTTCAATTGCTATAGATGGAGAAGGGTACTTTCAAATTTTGAATCAATTGGATAGACCTCTTTGAAGACACTTTGGCTCTTCTAGAAAAGGCATCTAGTCTTTTCTTCCTCATCAGGCTCCACACTTCCCCATCCGTACCTGATTCATTCCTGATTGCTCCTATTTGATTGAACCACATCACCTTGGTTGGTAAAAGTCCACGGCAGCCACAGACTGGAATCATCTTAACTCATTGGATCAATATGTGGCATTTAGAAAAGAAAAGAAAGAAGTAAGGGAGGGAGGGAAGGAAGAAGAGAGGAAGGAAAGAAGGAAGGAAGGAAGGCTTTACTAAGCACTAATATGACAAGTACTGTACTAAGCACTGGAGATACAAATACAAGAATAAAGAAAAATAGTGGTGAGGGCAGAGGGTACTAGTAATTGGAGGAGATGGATTAGAGTGGGGAGAGACTTGAGGCAGGAAGCCCAATGAGGAAACCATGGCAATAGCCCTGGGGAGAGGTACTGAGGATGGTGGCTGTACAAGTAGAGTGAAGGAGGTGCCGTGGAGATGGAAACAAGATTTGCCAAATGATTGGATTTTGGGGACGAGGAAGAATGAAGAGTATATGACAACACCAAGGTTATGAATCTGGGTGACTGAAAGGACAGTGGTGCCCTTGACCTAAATAGAGAAGTTCAGAAGAGTAATGGATTTGGGGAAAAGCTAATGAGTTCGGTTTGGGACATGTTGAGTTTGAGATGTCTATAGGATATCCAGTTTAAATACCTAATAGACAGTTGGAGATACTATATTGGAGCTCAGGAGAGAGACCAGCAGCGACATATGTAGATTGGGGAATCATCTTCATAGAGATGAGAACTAACCCCATGGGAGCTAATGAAGTAAATAAGAGAAAATGTATAGAGCAGTGGGTGGGGCTTTGTGCTTGTATTCATACTCCCAGGGCTTAGCACAGCTGGCACATAGTAAGAGTTTGAATTGATAATTCATGAAATTATGAAATAAGGGCAGGCGCACCTGGTTCTTTGGGTACTTGCTGGGAAAGCCCACGATGGCAGCAGGAAGTGGGCCTGCAATCACACTTTAATAAGACACAGAGGATACAGAGACAAGTGGTAAAAAGGGTACAGAGGTAAGTGACTCTGGGATGGGGGGATGGAATGGTGAAGGGAGGCAGGTAGCATGGAAAAGAGAATGGGGAGGGGGAGGGGAAGAGGCAGAGATAATCATTCACATAGCAATGTTGGGCAGCATGGACCCAGTGGAGATGGATGAAAGCTTGGAGGGCAGGAGTTTGAGGTGTCATTTTGGGAGGAAACAGACTAACTCTTATCTGTGTCACCTTGGAATTAGTTCATTAACATATGCAAATCAGTTCAGAGTTATCAGAAAAACTTTAAAGTTAAAACGTCCACATCATCTCAATATTATCAGCAACTTTTGGTGTTCTGCGGATGTCTGGAACCTGTCTAAGATTACATATCTTAGGATATAAAATCTTGATATCAGACTCTAGATGTCTTCACTTGATTCCACACATATTACCAGGATGTGATTTTTGGTTGATATATGATACAATTTGTAAATTATGTTCTTTTGGTCTTTGGGATGGTTTGTACATGGTTTCCCTTTGCAATCTTCTTTCTTGCCCCTTTATATTGGCTATTTATAAACTTACTTACTATCCTGACTAGAAAGGAGTGGTGGTCAGTGGGACCAGAATAAGAAACAATTTTAATATAGCATTTACTAAATGTTTTTTTGACTGATTGACTGTCATTTACCCTTTTGGTCTGGTAAAGCTATTTCAAAATCATGTTTGTTGCTTACATTCATAATTGGAGGAATATTAAATTTCAATGAGAAGTTAATAAAAAAATAAAGAGGTAATTTTGTTCCCATGTAAATGCACAGATCCTTTGCAATCTATCCACAGACCCCAAGTTAAGAACCGTTGGTATAAACCACATAGAAGAGGGTCCTAGACATTGTCTTGGGGAATACCCACCGTATAATAGAGATGACAAACTAATAAAAACAACTGGGTAGGATTAGTTAGACAGGTAGGAGAAAAATTAATGGAGACAAATGTTAAGAATATCCAGAGAGGAGAGACATCATCCAGGAGAAGAGGGTGGTCAAGAATGTGAAATGCTGCCGAAAGGTTGAAAAGGATGAGAATGGAGAAAAAGGCCGTGGGATTTGGCGTCTCTAGAAAAATCAGTTGAGTGATGATGTATGAAGCCAGACTTTAAAGGGTTAAGAAGTAAATGAGGAAAGAGGATGGGGAGGCAAGGGCTATAAACAGATTTTTCTAGGAGTTTGGCTGTGAAAAGGAGGAGGTATATAGGATGGTAGCCTGAGAGACTGTTAAAGTTTAGTGAAAGTTTTTTGTTAGTTTTTTTCCCCAAGAATGAGGAAAAACTGAATTTCAGGGAAGGAGTCAGTAGATAAGGTGAAGTATATAGCAGTAGGTGAGAGATATGATTCAAACCTAGGTCTCTGAGTCTAAACCCAGAGCTCCTCCTCTTCACCAGACTGCCTCTATTCATGGACCTTTTGAGCCTGTCGTCAGCTGGGCTCTCCTTTGCTAATCAAACAATCCAATGAGATCATGTCTGTGAAGGTGCTTAGCAACGGATGATGATGGTGACAATCACTCCCAGGACCATCAGATCCCAGAGGCCACCGAGTCTAATTTTTTACAGGTAATCAATCAACAAGCCTATATTAAGAGCCTACCACATGTGCCTGGCAACAATGATGCGAAGCAAAACAGTCCCTATGCCAGAGACAACATGCAGACATAGAAGTGGATACAGAATGTACACAAGTGAAACACAATTTTTGTGATAATGTGCTTTCAATCATTTAGGTAACAGTTACCTTATCCAAAAAAAAAAGGCTATTTTTTTTCTTGCTAATTTTATTCGTTTGACAAGTGAAAAAACTGAGATTCAGGAGACTATTGAGCTGAATCCAAAGTCGGGAGAGGAGAGAGCAAAGCTAGAGGCAATAAGACAAACTATATTTCGTGCCCAGATTCATGGTCTTTTGTCAGAGCTAGGAAAATACCCCTGAGCTCCTACAGGCCTGCAGAAACAAAGGGAATGTTAACCCAGTAAAGAGAAGACTGAAATAACTGTCCCCAGGTGTCTGAAGGAGGAGGCTGGCCGGAGAACATAAATGGATTTTTCTGTCAGCAAGAGAGATTTAAATTAGGCCCATAAATGACCTTCTTGACAGTGAAGGAGGGCTGGCACAAGTGAATGAGGGAAGTTTGGGAATGCCTGTCCCTCCCTAGAGATGTTGAAAATGGGACCAAGGGCAAAGAGCAATAGACCTACCTGGAGGCAGAGAACTGGTGCACTTGACCTCTGAAGTTCCCTTTGAAAGGTCAAAATTTTAAGACTGGGGGGCAATACAAACCTGAAAAAAAGTTTATAACAGTGTGAGCTCTATTTGACTTGGAGCTTCTCCAAAGATTAGGACTGTCTCCTTCTCTACTCCCAGCACACCCTTCCACCCACTCAACTGCTGATCACTACCCAGAACAGGGGTCTGCATTCAGTCTATGCTTCTCCTTGACTGTCCGTGACTAACTGACTGGGAAATGTTTTGAAATTGTTAGTGGACCTTTGGGGAGCTCCCAAAGAGAAATCTGAACGTGACTCATTCGAGGAAGTGGGGCTACAAAGCCTGATTAAAATAACTATGTAGAGGAAGGAAGGGAGAAGAAGGTGGGAACTGGTCCCAAGCTCCCACCATCTCTCTCTCTCTCTCTCTCTCTCTCTCTCTCTCTCTCTCTCTC